>NW_020449252.1:186345-225320 GCF_003343035.1 Apteryx rowi | reverse complement strand
AGCGACAGGACGCGAGGCAACGGGCACAAACTGAAACACAGACACTTCCATCTGAACACGAGGAAAAACTTTTTCACTGTGAGGGTGACAGAGCACTGGAACAGGTTGCCCTAAGAGGTGGTGGAGTCTCCTTCTCTGGAGATATTCAAAACGTGCCTGGATGCAATCCTGTGCAATGTGCTCTAGGTGACCCTGCTTGAGCAGGGGGGTTGGACTTGATGATCTCCTGAGGTCCCTTCCAACCTCAGCGATTCTGTGATTCTGTGATAACGCAATACCTTTTCAAAAAAATGAGAAGGTCTGCTGCATGAATACCCAAGCTGCATACGGCTCAGCCTCTTTTAATAGACTTGGTCATACACTTTTATATGTTGTTAGGAAAGTAACTATTGTTCAATTTTGTGGCTCAAAAAAGCAAATGCATACAAGTCTTGGAAATTCTGTTGCGAACAGTAAGCTGAACACCTATTTGGTTCATTACAAGACAAGAACTTACAGAAATATCATTCCCAAATACCGAAGATTTTAAACCCCCAAATATTTTGCCTCTAGCTCATGAAAGCRTAAGAAATAAACTTGTATCTTTAATTAAAATACTAACAAATTACTTACTGTTGGAATTGCAGTTGTACAGCTAACTCTTCGAAGTCGCCTCTGCATTAGATCATGCTCCATACCATTGACTTCAGCTTTCAGACGTTCAAGCTCTTCTTTCTCAAGCTTCAGCTCTTTTACTAATCTCTCCATCCTTGCTCGTTGATGTAACAGCAAGGCTAACATGTTTTACATGGAAGAAATAGTTACTAAAACACAAAAACCTGGAAAACTGAACTCTCAGCTTATGTGCAAGATTCATGAGTGACCCTTCTTGGAAGAAAAAAGTGATCATAAACATGCATTCAAATATCAGTGTGAAGATGCCTTCATGCCAAATGACCTACAGTTTTAGAAGAAAGCTATTCCAGAATAAAAAACACATTTTACACAGTAACTTGAAGTTGATATTACCATTTTGATCAATGCTTTTTTTTTTCGTATTTGATCTTTCTCGTTTCAAAAATACAAAGGCACCTGTATGAGGAGAGCGCTTCTCAGGATGAAAAAGCAACCTAATTATACTAATATTGTACTGTGAAAAACAAATACCAGAGGTAAGATCAAGAGATAATACACACTTCAGAGTTGCTGTTCAACAATATCTGACAAACTAGCCATAAGATATTAGCCAAAAAGTCAGTCCTGAACTGGCTTTTTCACTGCTATTACAGATTATGCAATAAAAACTTTAAGTATTCTTAGCTTTTCAGAAAGTACCTTAATATCCAATACTATCAATTCACCAGCACTCAAARGCAAAACTACACAACTTCAATAAAACATATTAGTGACAAGAATCCCAGAAAAAAAAGGGGGGGGGGAGGGGAAGTGCGAGGAGCTCAGGTCTTTCAGAGTCTTTAATTCTACAGCAATGTTGACTCACTGCCCTCTAAACTCTCTCTGCCATTAATCAGTAATTATCTCATATTACTGTCATGGTACTGAAATTCATGACTCTCAGTTACAAGCTCATGTTGGGCTTCCAGGGCAGCTACCCAGCCAAAGAAAGAATTTTGACTAGGTAGCAAATAATATTCAGTCTTTGCAGAAAGAGTATTTCTCAGTATTTCATCACAATGCCAAAATTGGCCAAGTTATTTAGTTAATGCTTAGCACTATCTGATCTACCCGTTTTTCCTGATGAAAGTCTACTGGGACAGAGAAAAAGAACAGGGATTTGCATTGGTAGTCAGATAAGCAGATTGCCCAGATCTTGCTAGCAAACTGTTCTCCAGCTCATGCTGACAAGGGAGAATATTAAATAAATGAAGACACAGTAGAACCTGCAAAATGCTATTTCATGCAAAGCACCTGCAAGCACCTCTACTTTTCTTCACTTCCATCCAACATAGGCAAAGTAAAACCATAAAATATTGCAAGAATACTTGTATACTAGCTGGAAAAAAACAAAAGCTAGAGAAATAAGGAACTATATGAGAGAGCTTACTGGGGGAGGATAAAAATGACAGTGTTTTTAATCAGATGTCACTATTCTGTGTAAAACAACAGCACTGTACTTTGGATTTTGTATGCAACCACCAATTCATAGCTAAAGAATAAATACTGAAAATCTTACCAAAGAATAACATCAGATGTTGTTATAACACAGGCTTCAAAACTATTCTCTACCTTTTAAAATTGTCTAAATCATTCAAGTGGTGTTTGAGAGATCACAAAATTAAAAAAAAAAAAAAAAGTCCAGGTATCAGGCTGTATGATTTTCATTATTACTATCAAACCCTGTCCTTAGTATGGGTCCTCCAATTTAATATCTGATATGACTTTATTATATAGCTTGGCATTATATCCTAGTACAACTCAAATGCCAATCATGCTACGACAAAACACTGGAAGTACAGAAACCAGAACTGATCATTGGTAACACTTTGACAGTGGTTCATATTTAGAAGAAAGTTAAATGCACTTTTTTTCCTATATTAAACTCTTAAAATATGCTCTTTTTTAGGTCTCATTTGTAGTAGCAGAGAATATAACATTTATTCTTCTACAATTTATGTGCAGCAATAGCAAAGGCTAACAGAGCTCAGTTGCGGTAAGTACTACCACAGCAGCGTATGTCCCCAAAAGCATATATTACACAGGATCACAGGATGGTTGAGGTTGGAAGGGACCTTTGGAGATCATCTAGTCCAACCACCCTGCTCAAGCAGGGTCACCATAGAGCACATTGTACAGGATCACGTTCAGGCTGGTTTTGAATATCTCCAGAGAAGGAGACTCCACAACCTCTCTGGGCAACCTGTTCCAGTGCTCTGAACTATTAACTAGTTTCATTTATTTATTTTTTCCAAATGCAGAAATTTAGACAGAGACACAAAAGCAAAATCAGATTTCTACATTCAGAATATATTTTTCTCAATTATGCAAAACTACTTATGGTTTTCTTGCATAAAATCTTTAATGAAGTTGTAATAGGACCACTACCAAAGAAAGCGTATGGCCAAGGAGGTACAGACCTATTAGTGTTCTCTCTAAACACCATTGCTAATTTGGTCTACCAGGTACAGAGCAGCTCTTTTGCTGATGAGTTAAAATASCTCCAAAAATACAAGGTGAAATTAGAGATCAAGAACTACAGGACAGTGTATATGTGATTTCAACTCTAAGGTGAAAGGAAGAATAGAAGGAGCAGTGGAGGAAGAATACACTCTCCTAACACAAATCTAGATGCAAAGCACATTCTTTAAATAATTGCTGCTGATTAGCATCCTGCCATTACCCCCAGCTGATTGGTTTGAATGCCTGCAGACCGACTCATTTTCTGTTTTAAATGTTTCAAATTTAGAAAGCAGATTACTTTGAGAAAAGTAGTTTTCAGATAAAGGTTAGGTCTCACCACTCCTTGTTTTTCTTTTTGACTACATTACTTAATTTTTAAGTGTAATTAAGACTAACTATTTTCTGTCCCTATGCAATAGAATACACTTCCTAAGCTTTGTCTGGCAAGCTCTGTCCTCTTTGAAAACTGTAACCGGGAGAAGTGAATTTTTGATTAAGTTTTTCAAAATAATTATTTTAATTCCTTTCAAAACAAACCTATGATTTGTATTGACATGCAACAATTTTAACTGCAACCTACCTCTCTCTCTTTTCACTTAATATTCTTCAATCTAAACTAAATAAATTAAATTCCAGTTCCTTTCAGAAGTTACACTGCTTCGGGTTTCATGTAATGCCAAAGTACCACACAAATAAGCATACTGCAGTCAAGGTTATTCAAACTAAAGATAATAAAATCCACATTTAAATTTATGTCATAGTTCTTAAATGCAGAATTGATAAACCAAATGTGATTTATAAACAAAGTACTTTTTTTAGTTGTAGTATTCTCTTTTAAGAAATTCACCATATGTCAAAAGCATGGCAACTTTAAGAACCTCAGAAATACTGTATGTGTTAGACTGAAATTCGGTACAGTTACAAAAAAAGAACGAACTGTCATTAGATGATTTTTGATGCAAGTGATTTGTATTCGTCTCTGTACAGGTTCAGTATTTCCCACTTAGTAAGTAACAAAATCAAGCTCAAAAATGCATTTTATAGTAATACAATTTGCAGGCTAAAATATTTACCTTGAGTGTAAGCATAGTCATCTGATCCAGAACTAGAACTTCTCTGGTATTTATGGCTTCCTTTTTCTCCTCCACATCCTGGGATTACAGAAATAGGCTGAATAGGCTCTGGTGCTGCAGAACGCTCTTCTTGGTCCACTAAATTTAAAAGATTCTCAGTTGGTGCTCGACCTACTGTGATTTTAAAAATGGTTGGATTTGGCTGAGATACCATTACCCGAGGAGACTGTGTTGGTGCACCTGTAGGTCCAGTTGGTTGAGTGTAGGTAATATATACTGGATTAACACTAAATGGAGGTTTGGGCTGACCTGACATACCTCTTGATGGAGAGCTTGAAGGAGGAGTGGTGGCTGCATACAGTGGGTGCTGGTTTCGCTGAGATGGTTGATTACTTATTGGTGAAGGACTTCTATTCATTGCAGTCCCAGGTCTTTGCGGTGGCTCAACTGTAATTTCTATTTTATTCATGGAACCTTTGGATAAACTAGGTCCACCATAAGGAAGATATGATACAGAGTGACCACCTTGTTTTTGATAAGTCTGGGATGCTTGTTGATATGGATGGGGTGGGACAGTTGAAGGACTAGGTGGCATGAAAACATGTGAACTCTGATGACCCAATTGAGGGGGCTGAACTTGGTGTTGAGGAGAGCCAAAAGGAGAGGGACACTGGGATGCCGGTGGTGATCGAAAAGCTGACTGAGGGATCTGGGGTTGTTTAGGAGAATACTGAGAAGGTTGATAATTCTGTTGATGTGGATACACAGGTAGAGGACGTGGAGTATAATGCGGAACTGGGCCCTGTGGCGATGAATGCCACTGTGTATTCTGAGGAGTCTGTCGTCCTGAAGAACTTTGAGATGTTTGTCTTATATAAATAGAGCCAGGAGTCCCATAAAGATTGCTTGGAATCTGTGGAAGAATTTGTAGAGCTCTGGGTACACTTTGTCCAGAGGGGAGGTTTTGTGATACTGTAACAGTAATGGGATTTGTACTGTACCGAGGTATGTGCATATACGCAGGAGGAGGGCCTTGCATAGCAGACGTGTTCATTCCTGGTTGTATGGAAGATGGCTGTGGAGGTGGCTGTGGAGGAGGAGTAGCTGCATTTCTATTCTGGTCATTCATGAAAAATGGATTGTAATTAGGAGAAGCTGCCACAACAGCAGGAGCAGAATGTGGTTCTTGAACTAAGCATATCAGCTGTTTACCTGCTGTGCGTTGCGGATCAATATGTCCATCACTTGAACTATGTACCAGTGTACGACCACCATTAAGTTGAGCTCCATCCCCTGCATGATAGCTAGTATGAGGATGAATACCCAGATTAATGTGTAAAAGACTATTTCTATTCATTCTGGTGTCATCAGGGCTATGGTACTCCATATATAAGTATTTGTTGCTCTCCTGCGCAAGGGCTCGACAACAGGCATCTAGATTGTTGTTGTTCTAGGAGTAAGAATGGACATCTATTATCATCAAATTACAGAAGAAACACCCACTAGTTGCAGTATTCAAACAACATTCAACTGAAGCTGCACTCAAGCCTATCTTGAGCCCAACTTTTCACTGTAGGTGACACAACCATGAATTCTGAAATAAATTAAAGATAATACCTACTAGGCCACGGTATGCAAGTAGTACACAGTGCATGTTGCCTCTAGTGAAATGCTATGGTAACACTAGCTACAGTGTGACACAAAATTCTATCAAATCCAGGTTAGGAGAAAGCAGCTTAGAAATCTTGGCATCTTCTGTAAAGAGGAGGCATCATGTACAGTTAGCCATTTCTAATAACAACACAAATCAAATTAAACTAGATCAAAATTGCAGACTCTGGAGAGTCCAAACAAAATTACAAACTGATTTAACAACTTGCAGGAATTAATTCAACAACTTCTGCTTTGATTTTGGTTTGAAAGAAGTAACTTTTTTTTTTTAATCTAATCTTGCATGACTTCTTCCTTTCTTCTTTAGTATCATTTACAGAATCTAGAACCAATCCGTTTTACTGTTTACTTGAGTGCTCACTGCTTTTACTTGTATTTTACTATTTACCTGAGTATTTACTTTTTACCTGAAACTTTAAAACCCCAAGCATTTAAATCAGCTTTTCTTGTTACAATAGAATTCAGTGCCTTTAAAAATCATGTAAATGATGTCAGAATAAGTGTTTGCTTGAAAACATACTGGTAATTCCTAAAGCCCCTTACAATTGTGACATTATGTCAACTTTCTTAAAGAATATAAGACTCAAGGATAAAAAAAAAGATTTATTCTTACATCTGTGAGGAAACCAAATAACCCCAACAAGGATTTGATTTGTTCGGTGGTGCCAGTTGCTGAAACTATACAGACATTATATTATCAAATCAAACCAAATATAAACTCCCTTTCCTTCCTTTCCCTCTCTACCTAAATTAGCTGTACCTAGCCTTGTTAAAAGAACTACCATAATGATAGCTTTGCCCCCCCCCCCCAATTAAAATCACTGGAGAGCATTCCAGATTGTGGATTTTTTTTTTTTTTTTTTTTTTTTTTTTACAATTTTTCATATAGCAGCCCAAACTTAACCATCAGCTGTGGTTCAGCCTTGAATTCAAACAGTAATTAAAGTAAAAATTTCAAAGTCACTTTACAGTGACTTTGTCAAGTTCACATACTTCCAGCCCTCAGCTCCTGAACTTTGTTACATCTAATCTAAGACTGGTATTTTCTGTGACATACAGAGCACCCTACCAGAACAAACGTGTGTGTACACACACACACACAGCCCTTTTAGGGTGCTAAGATATCCATTCTAAAACAGGTATTGATAATGATAGCTTTTAAAAGCTAAGTGAAACCACTGTACAAAGATTGTATACGCTTTCATACTCATGCATCCTTGTAGTACAATTTTCAACATCATATCCTGTTGGTTAAAAAGTCATGGTTAATATTTTTTTCTTGAGGATTTTCATCTAGTCAGTCTTAATACTAAAGTGAAGATGACTCTCAAAGCTTCTCATGGTTTCAGTATCGGACTAACAAAGAAATTCAGCATCTTCTCAGATGAAGACTTACTAGCAAATATGACAGAGAAGAGTCCAGCACTTAACAAATACAGCTCTCACTCTGTGGATACTTCACCCTCCTACCTCCCCCTCACATCAAACTCCCCTTCTAGATCCCAGTGGTCAACAGGAACTCCAGAGGCACCATCTAAAGACTTAAAAACAGAATATTTGGGAATCAGACCTTGTAATAATAACCAACAGCACAGTGCCAAAAACAGCAGCCATGAAAAAGCTAACTAATTGTTAACACCAGCCATTTGCCGTCTAAACAGGATTTCATAAAGAGTCCTCAGCGTCCTCAGGTCACTTCCTCAGGGTGGAGGAAGTCAGAATGTAGTTAGGAGAAGCCCCGATCTAATTTTCTCAGAGGATATGAAACATGTTTGCTGTTTCGAAGGACCCTCAATGTTTGATGGGTCCAAAATTCATATTGCTGTAAATCTACAGCATGTAGGTTACAACAATACATTAAACAACGGAAACTGGCTCAGCTATCTTAAAACATCTATCAAATGGTCTTGGAAACTTCTTTTACTCTTCAGAAAGGACAAAATTTTGCAATACAATGTTAATTAGCTATCCAGAATACCATATACCATCTGAATACCATAAGCTTCTGCAGCATTACGGGTTCTTTGATTTTATTAATTTAAAGGTATCTATGACTTCAACATAGTTCACTGAAAAGAATCATCTGCCTCACAGCACAGAAGAGATGACAATGTCAGGATAAGCAAAGCTTTGCATTACAGGGCTTTCCACCTTTACATTCTTATCTGAAAGTAATTCACAGCTCTTTTGTATGATTTAGAAGATACCACATGCATAACTACAGCCATAATTACGTAGTGAAGCACTTGAAGTCAGTTCTCAGTTTCACATGGGCAGCACTGCATCTCCACTCTTCTGCCAGGAACAGGTAGGATAAAATACAACTTAGCTGCTTTCACACACAGTAGAGTTTATCACATTAATTTCCAGCAGACCCGCTGTCACACAAGGCCAATCCAGATCTTACATGCTCCTACTCCACTTCTGAATTTTTCCATTTACAGAAGGTATAACCAGATCAYCACGACCTTGAAAAATGATTATGTGCAATCACACTATTGTCTCCTCTGATTTGTGATTTTAGATGAAAGTGGAAGGGGAAATGGAAAAAAGAACTGCCACCTGACTTGAAAACACAGAAGTAAAATAATCTTCTGGGCAGCTGTGGCATTGAAGATTCCATGAAGACATAAAAAAAMCCTTTAAATTTCTAGGTAAAGCCAGTTCCTCATCTTGGAAGAAGGAGTCACTGTTTGCTACAATTTCCACCAGTACACACATGTTCTTTACCTAGCCATCARCAAAAACTACCCCATTAGCCACTCTCCTTATTCCCTGCATGCATGCAGTCTCAGGTCACATAGCCAAGGATGAACAACCAGAAGAAAAAAAACAAAACAAAACAAAAAACAACAACAAAAAAAAACAAACAAAACAAACAAACCACACAGAAGTGAGGAATGATAAAGTTCTTGTACATAAGAGACAGGATAAAAATGTAAGCAGTACAGTGTTTCCTGTTTTAGAAATAAAATACAAAGAATAACCACATCAAAAATAAAACCAGAAGAATGAAAACAATCTGTCCTCCAAGTAGACTACTAAAGAGTTTTCATACTACAAAGATAAAAATACACAGACTCTTAATACATTTTTAATTCTTCAACATACCTGAAGCATGCACTGAGACACCACACCTTCAGGAATCTCAGGGAAACGTTGCCGGAGATCATGGAGTACCTGCACATCGAGTTGTTGACTGCCCTGCGCCATGCCAGATTGATGATGTTCCAGATTATCAAAAAATGGAAGTCAATAGGCCTTCCAATGATTATGATCTTCTGATGCTTCTGGCATTTTCTGTAAGTGAGAAAGCACAATCAATTATTTTTAAGCAAACACAAAATTTTTTCTTCACTCGTAAACTGCATGTGTAAATGGATGACTGCATTACATTTCTAGATCCAGTTATCAAGAGACACAAAGGCTTAAATGCAAGAGTGGAAATCATCAAGTCTCAAATTATAATCCCTGAAGACTTAACCTACCACAGGTACATCTACATGACACTTCACTACAATATGCTAGCTAACATCTTTACACAGACCTACTGCAGTATCACACAGGCATGACTTAATCTGACCTGCATAAGAGGAACTGTTACCAATTTACTCCCAGGGAAATTCTGAGCAGTTTGTAGAAAACTGGAGTTATCATGAAGCATACAGATCTTTGTTATTTACAATATGCCACAAATAACAGGCTAGAACGCTAAGCAGCACAACTATCCGATAATACTCTTCTAGTACTTAAACCCTTTGCTCTTTGTATCATTACACACCCCAAAAGTTGGAAGCAATTTCTATGAAACGCAACAGGAAAAGGTATTAAATGGAGTTCAAAAAGTCATTACTAGGATTATGATAAGCATCTACTTAGGATTTTTGTAAGGCACCTACTACATTCACACTAAGATGATTAATGAAAAGAAAAACACTTTCCATTTCAGGATTCTTGTACTCAACAGCATGAAGATATTATCCAAAATTCAATGCCAAGGAGCACTAGAAGATGAACGCTGTCTGAGTAAGCAAATGCTCTGCCTGCTGTGACTCATGATCACAGCAGTAATCAACAGGTAGCTAAAGTCCAAGTAGAGATTTGGAAAAGACTTTGCATGAAGGTGACCAGCAAAAAATAGTCCCTGTAACATATCTATCATGGCTAAGCTTCAGAGGCCTTTCCAAAATTAATTCTCAGTTGAATTCATAATTGGGGAAAATGCAGTACTACTTTCAAAAATGGAAAAGAAAGACAAACCAGCAGAGTTGGTGTTCAAGTAACATATTAGCCACTTGAAGTCCCATGTTGATACCATTTAAGTTATGTTCCCTCAACCTCAGTGGAAAGAGTCAATGGTTTAACTTGTTAGCTCAACTTCTAATAGCAGTCTAGAGCAATACTACTAGAATACTACAAAACGTATGTATACCTAATACAATAACAAACTCTAACAGTTCCCTGTATCTTTCTTCCAAAATTTGCTTAGTTTTTATAGGTAAGAAAGCAGAACATACATCTTCAAAGAACTATAAAATGTCAGCTTTAGGGTAAGAACAATTTTGTTTTTCTAAATTATTTTAATTATTTTGAACATTCAATATCCAGGCTTTCCTTTTGTCACCTCTCTCTAAATATTATTTTCTTTCTTTGAAAAGAGGAGAAAAAAAATGTAAAACAGAAGCCCACTCTATGACCTGGCTACTTCATATGTGGACATCTTAGCTGAAATTGACATTCATTAAATAACACACAGGCTCACAGAAAGGGTTTGCTCTGTCATATTTGATACATTCTAGTATTAAAACTGTCACATTGCACTCTTTCCCAAGATAAATGAGACAAATTTAAAGAAACAGTGAAATATCTGAATTATCCTGTGATTTAACAATTATTGTAATAAATTTACACTGTATAATCATTGTGCAGTTCTGCCTACTGCAATAATGTCACAGACCCCCTTCCATTTCAAATGGATACAAGAGTTTCCCCTGATTGCAACAGCTAGGTAAAACTTTATCTACACTACCAGTAGGGCATCTTTTTTAAGGCTGATTTTTCACACATGTCAAACATCCTACTCAAAGGCAGAACACCGCAAGCATTCTGCAAGCGAAACTGACTACAGTGTCAGAAACTCTAGGTGTTTCTAGACAACTCTTTTTCCCAGGAGGCAGGAGATGAAGTGCAATAATGGAAGGGTCCCCTACCTGAAGAAACTGAATTTAAAATCCCTGTGGAATAACAAGGACTGTATCTGAAATAAAAAGATAATTATTTTAATAATTTCATTTGCATAAGAAAAAGCTTTTACATCGCTTCTCTGTTCAAATGCAAATTCAAATGTAATATGAATGAGCAGATTGGAGATCCAGAATCTGTACATTCAACAAGTTTCTGTAAAGCTTTTACAAAAATCTAAATTAAACATTTCTTCAGTGTTTTCCAACATATCCTGAATATTTGTGGCAAGAAAGTATAGGTGTAATTCTCAATGCTGAAGTTATCAGCAGGAACCAAAATAATCAACTATCAGCTTTATCACAGAATCCTCCTCTAGACAGGAATTATGGGTAACTAACTGACCAAAACTTTCCCTCCTCATTTTAAAGATTTAAAGCTTTTCACCTTTACAGTTACCTGGATAGTCTTCAGAAGTCTGGGAGAAAYACGAAACAATTATGCAGAGAAGCATGAACACAAAATCATTCAGAATTCCATGGATTCCATGGCTGCCATCAACACCCCCCCTTTTCCTCCCCAGCATTTTGCTCTACCTACTGTTGAGCATTTTATCTACCTGTTCTGCTTGACCTGCCTAAAACTGACTCCATGTTTTTCACAGAAGCAGACCCAAGCTGGCTGGAGTACAACACCTGCTTCCCTTATTGCTCTGCGAGGTGGACGAGCAAGGAGTTCAGAGCCAAGAAGAGTTCGCTTCACGGTGCAGACACACAGCTAAGATGCTTAGATGACAGAGTTCCTGCTGAGCCACAAGAGCTAGGAAAGCAATCTTCTGAAGCTTTTTTCTGTCACAGCACAAACAGGCAAAGGGTCACGGTGAGGTGCACCACACAACCAGCCTTACAATCATGCAAAGTTCACAGAGCAGAACACATCAAAAAGCAACTCCAAATCACAGTGAAAGCAAGTCAGTTCCACTGCAATTTTCAACAGTGAGTTGAGGATACTCATCTCCTAGTCTGAAAGGTATTTCACAAGTACATAATAAATTAACATTGTCATGTATACAGGAGATCTAACAGTAAAAACATTAAAGGATATTGTTGGAGAACTGGTCCCTCTGTGCTAACCCATGGAGATGACCTTGGGAGTCACTAGGGGAATCTTGGGGATTACACAAAGCATCATTCAAATACTAAACAACTACACTAATCAGTTTTTCATACCTTTTTATGCCCAGGTTGTATGTACAAGGCAAGAGCATCTTACATTTATTTTTCCCCTTAAGTCATCCATATATCTTGCAAGTTAAGAAAGCAAACCAGAGCCAGAAGTCCCCTCGATCAACTGATAACTTTCTTCTGAAAGAATGAATGCAATGGAAATACTATAGTCTTGACACTCTCCACAGAATGTGTTTAAATATATTCATATGGAAAAATAACAGAAGTAAAATGGATTCTTTTAAAAAATAGATCACCTAAAGATCCATGAAAAATCAGTAATGATATCCAATTGAAAAATAAACTAGGTAAAGATGTATTATGTGAAATTTTTTGAATTATGTACTGATGTGCGTTTACACACATATGCAACAACTAAAATGATTCCTGAACAAATTTCCAGAAAACAAGTTAGTTGGAAGACAGTTTTTCAGGCCGCATCAATTTAACATAAAGTGTTAAGAGTTTTATAATAGTAGTTGAGCATTGGGGAATAACAGGGGGGAAAAAAAAAAACAAACACACAAGTAAATGAATCAGTTTATAAAAAGTCAGCTCTTCGAAAGTATCCTGCTTCTATAACTTTTTAAACAAATTCTTTCTTCTTAAAAGAGTTAAATAATCTTTCATTTAGAAGGAAGAGAAAACATGGATGGAATTAAGTAGAGTCAGGGAAAAGAACCTCAATTTCTCCTCTGAATACTACAGAAATGTAATTTTTAAATTGTATTGTCCTGACTTCCAGTCAAAGCTGCCACTTAGAGATAAAAAGTGGCTTTACCGTATGGCATTCATATGAACTCAACCCAATATTTCTAAATTAATCTAGTTATTTCCTCCTCATTCATCACTGTTGATGAAAGTGTTGAGGACAACTTGTGGCCTTCAGATTAATAAATGAAGTAGAAATATTTTTGCTTAAGCACTTACAGGGCATTTCCCCCATACACCTGTGCTGAACTGACAGGTTTTCRGCCAAGGGGCAGAAAAGGGTTCAGGGGAACCTGACAAAGCTGGATGCCATCCTCTACCTAAACATCACTGGAACTTGAGCATCAAGCTTTCAGACACCATGAAGTTCAGGAGGACAAAGGGTAAAAACCACATCGGCTTCTCAATTATACAATCTTTAGAATGCTAAATACAACATTAGTATTACATACAATTTAGTACACAGATAAAATGATGAGCATATATATTTTCACCAAGCAAAAGTGACTTTGATTTTTAGTGACACCTGAACTCATTTGCAGTAAATGTGAAGCAGCAAATCCAATAAACAGTTATACAATCCAAACTCATGACAGTAACCCCTAACTATTACCTGTTTAAATATCATCTGGCAATTTACAATTCATATCTGTTTATCATTTGCTACTGCCATTCAGGTACAAAACTTCTGAGTGGCACTTATGCCTTATTCTTATTATTCTTGTTCTGAACTGTACAGAAGAGCACAGATGGAATACTCTCATTGAACAAGAATTTTCCTTATTTTTCAGGTAGTGAATAGAGGGAAAACTGTAATGCTAAATAATGAGTGAAAACAGGAACTGAGAGAGCAGAAATGAAAAAAGATAACATTCAAAAGATATGAAATTCTGAAACTCAGTTTCATTAATCCAGACAAGTACAGAAACTTATTTTCACCCAAAACTACAGTATGAATAAAAATGAGATCTTGTCCAAAAGAAAAATATGTTATTAAGTGAAATAAGAATTATCAACATTTAACACTCATTTGTAATCGCTTTACTAAAACAGACATTTTGTTTTCAAAGTCATGCTAAACTAACATTAAGCTGGCTACACAGCATAAGTTCTTATTTTGAATTGTAAGAATCTGAATGACATTTAAAATCTTTTTTTGTAAACTTATTTATTAAATGGAAAAAGGTTGTGAGTGCCTGTTATGAACCACATTCAATCTTCTCAAGAGGATTTCTATCCATGATCCGTTTCTCTCAGTTTGGTCATGACGACAAATCATGACTATGGTCATGACGTTCTTGAAATTACGTTTTCAATTCTGTCACTGCATTTTTTCTCTTTTTTTTGTTGAAGTTGGTCTCAAGAATGTTACTCCCTTCATCTTTTCAGAAAAAAAGCAAAAAAAAAAAAAAAAAAGCTCTTATCTGAAAAGCCTTTATAGACCACAAAGCATTCCTGCTCCAAGCACAAGAAAGCTAACATTATTAAACTTGCTCTATACAAAAGCAGTATTTCTAAAGTATACAGCAAACCTATAGTACATGCAATGCTTAAGTAGTAAAAAATGTTCTTATATAGATTAAAACATTTCTTTCATAATTGAAAAAATTAGTTGCTTATTAATAACATCTACTAGTACACTCATCTTTCATGACTTTTTTTGTCCAAGATTCCTAAATTCAAGATGTCTGGAAATAATCCAACCAAAAAGTCATACAGCTACTGAACTATGGTGTTCTTTACCAGGCACAGCACTGTGACGGTGTGCTCCTTTCCCCCCCACTGATGTGCTCTCTCCCCCTCAACCTGACCTCCCTGTAAACAGCACATATATAGGGGCTGGTTGAGCATGCGCCAACTAAGGCCCGTCTAGCATGCAAATATGACTATGAGTCAATCATCTCCCCCCCCATAAATAGGGGGCAGCCCAGAGCCCCTTGAGCTCTCCTGCATGGCAGCGGGYTGCACTGCAGAACCTCCTCTTGAGCAGGGACGCCTCTCAAGGTTACTCCTCGAGGTTGAGAGATTCCTTACCCGCGACAGATCCTCGGTAAGTGATTAATAGCATGCTGAACTTTTGCRAACTTCACAAAACTTTGCTGAGTTATATCTCTGACTAATTGCGCACATAATCCCTTAGACATAAACCGTTGACCAAGTCTGAGACTGGGACCGGATCCAGCTGCACCTAGGCTCCTCTCCGAAGGAGTTTAGAAAGCAAGGGGGTCCAGTCTGAACCTCGTGACTCAACGGGAGGGTTTCTGTTGCACACGCATCTGACCCTGTCCTTCACGCAGTAAATAACTGAGTGAACCTTGCCAATCGAACCTCGCCAATCGAACCTCATTAAATCGTTCTTATTTACGATTGAACTTTGTTAAGTCGCTGTCTTACTGCAATAAATGTAGTGCTGCTTCCCTCTTACGAGTGAAGTGCATCACTCCTTTCGCAACAAGCACCCAAAAAAATTTCCCAGCAATCTAGTATTTYCCCTATATTGAAATTGATTTTATTGTACTATTTTAGCATAAACAAAAATATTCAAGATGTGTTAAGATTAGTCTATGTACTAAAAGCATGTTTCTTAAAAACCTACATCACAAGAAGGGTTAATTTTTTCTCGTAAAAGCTTTCCATCACTCACAAAAGTAAAATATCATCATCTCTTCCAGCTTCAGCACTCAAATACAGCAATGATTCTGAAGCATTTATTATTATTTGGAAATTGAAAAACTGTGATGCAAGTCCCTAGAAACTGCCCTTTAGGGAGAGAATTTCAAAGTTTTTATTTACATTCACAAATACGTGAATTGAAAACTATTCAATGATCTATGCATTCATTGCGGTCTTTTGAAGGAAGTTAACCTATATGCAAAGAGTGCTTAGGAGGCAGCTGTCAATTTAACTTCTACAATAGATGTTGACAGACTTCCACTGCCTCCAGAGTAGTCTAGAACTTTGGCTACAGTGTTCCAAGGATGCCAAGACTTACTGCACACAAAGCAGCATGAAAAAGCGTAGTTAGATCATTTCAGGTGTAGTAAGTTACAACTCGCACACAACAGAACGGCGCTCTACCTTCTTCCCACTCAAATCTACTCAGCTGAGCTAGCTCAGCTTGCTAAATTAATAAAATAAATTCACTTTTTTGGGGAAGAGGAGGCAAAAGGGTGAGGAGGGGAAAGGAATACAGGACCAAGAGCAACACCTCTTTCTTTTCAGCACAAGTAAGCCAATAGCTCAGTTAAAGCCATTAACAAAAAGAAAGAAACAAACAAAAAACCCAACCACACACTACCACACACATCTTTTTCTGAAGCAGACTCAGAACAATAGAACCCAAGCTGTTGTTGTATGAACAGCACTAAATCAGAAAGGGAATTTTGCCAAATGCTGTCAGTACTGAAATTAGAGAGAACATGGTTGTGGCACTGCAAGAGAGCTGACTGGCAGCTGAGTTCAGAAGGTACACAACCAGCAGGAGGTCAGAGCTGAGGAAACTGTACTTCAAACTCCAGGTCATTTCCCCATGGTCCATTCAATAATGCTCTCTACAAACATTCTTTCTGAAAACCATGAAGAACCAACTGATCATAAGTAGTGAAGGCAGTCAGCTCTATACAACTGGCGTGAACACGGTCATACTTTCTTCATTTCCCTTGCCACATTGGTTCCGTGCTTCTGAAGACTAGAATACCCTCCATACACTGCATGCCAATTGTAAAACATGAGAAGACTAGAAAGGAATTAGCTCAGATGACAGATTTAGAAAGCACTGAATTGAAAAAAATTATTACTATTTATTTCTTACCTAAATAAACATGATTTTGGCCAATGAAGTCTACATTACTAGATGATCACATCCCAATTCCCTTCCTGTACTTGAAGG
The DNA here is from genome assembly GCF_003343035.1 of Apteryx rowi. Classification (NCBI taxonomy): domain Eukaryota; kingdom Metazoa; phylum Chordata; class Aves; order Apterygiformes; family Apterygidae; genus Apteryx; species Apteryx rowi. Next base: position 208,452 of record NW_020449252.1, on the reverse strand, counting down.
GAGGCGGATAATTACTGTTCTGCATTCAGCAATGACTGCAAACACATGACAGAAAAGCTGTTAAAGAGCAGCATTTTCATAAGTAACATACCTTGTGAAAGTAAAGACTGTGAAATTCGAAGAGGATTCAAACAGTTCTTTCACATCAAGAATGAGGTGAGCAAAAAGATGGTCATTAACACCCCATCCCACTCATATCTACTAACTATTTAGTAAGTATCTGCACCCAATTATAGCCTTGTAAACATTCCTGGCATATGATCTGGCTGCAGATGCAATCATGTAATCTCACCTCTAATCCTTGAGCAGCCTCTGGAACCACTGCTGGCTTAAATTCAAAGATGCCTGCAGTAGGACTATTAAAATGGATCGTAAATGGTTTTAAATCATCACACCATCCTAATACTGGGAATAATAGAGAGACCAGTTTTGAACATTAAGTTTCCATTTATTGAACCATTCAAACAAACAAAACCAAAAAGCAATCCATATTATAAACGCTGGAACACTCACACCAATCCCACTAAACTCTGGATTGCTCTTGCCACAGAGGAAGGCAAACACTTTTGTGGTAATGTGACACCTTTACAAAGATTTCCTAACTGAAAGATCTTAAACCTCAGAAATACAAGCTAAATTGTTATAACAGTGCCAGGACAGCATTTTTTTCCTCACAGCTGTCTTCTCTTACACAGTTACACTGTTTTTTGTCATATATCATGTTTCAATAAGAATTACTTTTCCCCACACAGTACAGCTACCATAATTTTTTGGATTATATACAGCTAAAAACTTCTCTGCCACCTCACAAATCACAGTGACCATTTGTTACAGAAGCTTTTTTATTTACAGGCTGCTACATCCCACAGCTTTTGGAGTGTGTTGCCTCACAGCCTGGAAGCAGACTAGGAAAGAAATATAAAACAGAGCTTAAAGTCATTTTTTCAGTTCATACAGACACACTAAGCACAACAAAGCATAAGGAAAGTAGTCAATGTTCGAAGTTGAGCTCAGCTTGCTGCTGTCACCGTTATGAAGGGAATGACTAAGTCACTAAAAACACAACTGCATGGTTTGGCAAACTGTCTTCTATGAACATTCATTAACTTGTATAAGAATACCAACAGATTCATAAAGCTCCTGGATGGTAGGAAGACAATGGAAAAGATAGTAAAAAGCTATACAGCAAAATAAAACTGTAAAAATAAAGCTGACAAGCTATCACTGCTGACCAGTTGGTGTCTTACATTACAGTGAAGTTAAAAGCTCACATGCCAATTCTTGGCTCAATTTCTGTGTCCATTTAACCATAAAACAGATGTTTCATTTGATGGGCTAGAACAGCTCAGAACACTGAAATAGAATGCAGCTCATTTTCATCTATCCTTTATTTTTGAGACAATGATAAAAAACGGCTAAAAAAGCTTTTAAACCCTCTCAGTTACTGTCAAAACACACTACTAAGAAGTGTCAACTCCAGTTATTGTGACAGAAGATATTTCAGTGTCTCTGATAGTTTAAAGAATCAAAGGAAACTCCCACTTAAGCAAAGCAAGACTGAACCCATAAAACATACATACTGCTTTTTACTTTGAGTGCCATATGATTAGCCACCTACAATGATGATAAAAATGGGCATCTGTCTATTCTTTCAGTTGTAAATCTTCAGCTGGTAGTCACACTGGGAAAGCCAGCATGGAGAGAATACTATTATCTCACTCACATTGATGAAATGAGAAGGAATTTCTTCATTGCTTTACACTCTCTTGGTTTTATTCATTGGCTTAAAAAGTTAAGCAATGATCAATTTTATCCATGTTTGAAAACTGTTGTCACAGGTTCTACAAAAGAGGAACACCATGATGCAATGTGGTATCTTCATCACACAAAACCAACATGCAATTCYGAAGCAAGAGAAACGTGGATGGAGGAACAGTGACACTGGCTGGAAATAGGACTAAAGCATAACAAGGTTTCTTCTGTGGTCTGAGGGGAAGCATGTTAATAAGATCTGTTATTAAGAAAATTCAAAAGTCACTATTCCCTCTTAAGCATGTATATTTTCCTGCTTTGTGCTTTGGCATTTGCTTTGCTTTTCTCCCTTTCGTTTACAGTCTGTCATCTTTGTGAGCCCATCAAGATCTAAACAGACTAGCGTTATTTAGTTATTGTTCTTCCTCTTCTATCAGAGATAGAAGCCATCAAAAAAAGTCACAGGACCACTATAAATAGTTTAGCATTTACACAGATTGAACAGAAGCATCAGGGACAGAGACACCAAATTGCCAAACTCGGATGCAAAGGTTAGAAGCATTTCTCTACATTTCTCTCATAACATCTTCAGAACAAGTTACACATTAGTCTACAGCTTGGTCATGGTTAAATTTCCATCCTTTAAGATAGGACAATTATTTTTAAGTAAAAGATCTTTTTTATTCCACTGCTTGGAAGCAAAAGAAAAGGAGTGAAAACCATCTCTACCCTGTAACAAGTCAAATCTCCAGAAGCTGAAGTTTACTTTCAATAACTTCATGGTACATTATACCAGGAGATGTTAAAAACTGAATGATAATGAGACTGATACACTGGAAAACTGATACTCCTTTTGGCAAATGACTAAGAAGTCTTTGGCCAGTAATTCCTCTACCTTTTGTGACTAGTAAATACTTCAATAAGAATTTGTTCAATAGGAATTCTCACTCCCCCAAGCAACTAGAAAGCAACTAGAGGCAGCTGTGTAACAAAGTTTCTACAGAAGCAAGTTTTCAATGCAGTGAGACAGTTCAGGTATGATGCTACTATGCAGCAAGGACCAATTTCCAGAACTCTTCTGGAGAATACCAGGTGAAATTAAAAGTTGTAAGCACAAGTGAATTTGTATATTGCAGAGAATCATGAGATTATCACAACTGTCATGTTAGAATAAATAGACTAAAATGTCAGTACTCAAAGCTGTGAGGACCATGAACTAGCTTTCTTGCCAGGATGTATGACCTACGAATATTGATTGAATGTTTGTCAAATACAGGCTGTGGCTGGAAAAAACACTGCAGTGAACCAGTGTACTGACAGATTTCCTAATTCACAAACTCTAAATATTGGCCCTGCTGAAGGCAATTTTAGTGATGCACTTTTTTTTTTTTTTTTTTTTAAGCTGTTACAGTCTTTTGCGGTAAGCAGAATGAGCCAGAAAGGATACATCTCCCCTTCCAAAAATGTACCATACTACATACTAACATATACTATACAGCATGGGAAAAGGTCTACTAATCTGCAAATCCATAAATTGTGAGCTTTAGCATTACTATTTTCTTTTTAAATACAGTCTCCTATTCATATTTCCAGGTTTAACAATTACTAATAGCCAAGGTTTATACTACAGAGATGGCTGGAGAAGAACCAGCAACTATGATTCAACAGTTCCACAAGCAAAACAGGCTCAAACATTGCTATTTTTGATAAAACCTATTCCCAGGTGAAAGTCTGTATACAGGAAGGCAGAGCTTTCCTATTTTGTCATTATCAAGATAATAATGCAGTGCTTCTGTCATCTAGTGTTACCAAACAACAGTTTGACTCTGCTTTTGTTTCCCCTTCAGGATACTCCCTTCCTCAGCACAAGTATCAGAGGCTTATTTTTATATTCATCCCGCTCATAGCAAGAGCAGGAAGTGTGAAGTAAGCTGGAATTTTAAATTGCAATGTCAGTGTTTAGAAGTCTATTTGGACACTGATATGCCTTACTAATATGCCTTACTTAGATTTGACTACAGAGTTCTCTGTAGAAGAACACACTGTTATAAATGGCTAGTCTTATGTGGAAAACTTAGCTAACAAACTGCAAAAATACTGGACTGTCAATACAAAAACTGTTCCATAAAGCAAGCTTTCTTCTCAGAAGTGCAACATTAACATTTCTTGGAGAGCAGATGTCTCAGCGTATTGCTATGGAGAGTTATTTGTAGGTCACCAGTTTCACTCTTGATCAGCTTAACAGGAATTAAACACTATTCCAGACTAAGATGTTTGACAGCTCCTACACAAGACAAGTGTTTTTCAGCATTGGCTCTTGCTCCTACATGACAAATTCATTGCTGCACTTTGAATTTGTTTGTAAGATGTTCAGAACAGGGTCTGTTTCAAGATGTATTTACATAGGGCAAAGTACAGTGAGTCCTTCAGCAAGAGACTTCTGCAATATGAGACACTGTCGTTACTGTTGCAGGAGTTCACAGTAATAAATATTCACTGAAACCAGAGGTTTCAAGAAGACTGAAGACAACAGTCGTGATTTAAAAAACATGAAACTCATTTGGCTTCTGGCTTCCCACATAAAACTGATACAATTTTAGAGTGAACTACACTCAAAATCCACTGCAACACATTCAAATTGCTATTCATATAGTCAGCCTACATCCCTCACTTCTGTTTACCGCCTKCCTTTGATTCAGTCTTCTCCCTAATAAAAATGTCTCCTCTAAATAGATAACTGAGTTGCTATCAATAAATCCAAAATAAATTATGGTCCATTCGCTGAGTAAAAGCAATGTAATCAGGTCAGTCCTCTGAGACTGCTTATATTTCCTAGAAGGCACACAGTTGCACTTCACACATTCAGGGGTATAATATTTGAATTTTTAGCTAGTTACTCAGTTTACTTGGGCAGCTCAGAATAAACTATTTCACAATGAAGTAAAAGTTGGACGATTCTTATCACAGTCAGCTTAAGCTGGGAGAAAGAACTACAAGACTGAAATTTACTCATTAGGGTCAACCATGCCATGAGTTAGTAACAGGGTCAGTGAATAACGGCAACAGAATCTTTCCAAAATGAAGTTTGTTTATGCTACCAAACAAGCTGCTATTAATTTGAATTAAGTTATTCTTAAAGCAGAAAGAGAAGAAAAAAATTCTGTATCTACCGTTTAAAAATACCCCATAACTTGAAGAAGCAACAAAAAACAAAGAGACATTAAATTCATCACAATACATGCAGTATCTTTGCTTTTCCATAAAGAAAATATTTTACAGATTAGTATCAGTCCTAATGCAAAAAATTTTTTTGCAATTCAAGCACTATTAGACTCAGATATGCAATGTAAAGACAGTTTTCCTGCAAATACACAGTTTTCCCTTAAAACAAACTAATTTTCCCCCTGCACACTCTTACAGATGTAGGAAGGTTCTGCTTGTGCTTTTTCCAAAGAGAACAAAAATAATTCACGATCACATGGAAAATTTAATTCCCAAGTTGTGCAACTCATCACAGGAAAAAAAGGTGAGAGCAGTAATACTTTAGCAAAAGTATTGCCAAACATCATTTCCTGCTTCTGAAATCTCACTGAAAGATTTTTATGATGTCTAAGAGTAGTAATGTAACAGTAACAAACAAAAGTTATAAATAAACAGACTGGTAGGATTTCTCTGATAAGTGTCTCAAATTTTCATATGACAAACCTTGAAAATATTCTATATTAAATACAGTGACTGTACCAAAGATTTCTACTTTGTTAAAAACTGCATATATGGAAGAGTATTACAGGATAAGATACAGACAACAGCTATAACACATAGCTATTGTCTTAAACATTAAAATTTTGCTGCACCAATAAGCAAATGATCACAAAACATGTTTATATCTGTAAAGTAGTATTTAATTACCTGCAGAGATAAAAGGAGCTACTAACTAATATCAGTTTCAATTTAAATGACCTCTGTAAGTTTATTAGAGGCCCATTTGGCAATAGTACCAAAAGCAACATCTATATTAAAGATTTGCCTGTATTCTCTACCTTGAGGAGAACTCATATCTGAGAAGACCAGCTGAGAGACAGAATACAAAGCAGTAAGAGAAGAAAACAGTACTGGAAAGCATTAACACCAATGCAACACTGTTTCTGGCCTGACTACTGCTAGCCTCTCCTCATGGCCACCTTAAAACTAGAAGGAAAACCCTAGACTAGAAAGAAACGAAGTTGAGTGAGGGGACAAGAAAACCTCATTTCAGAATCCATGGCGCAAACAGACTAATGGAGGATATGACTGTACACAGAGGAAACAGAGGAGGGAAGTGGAGAGAAGCACATGAAGGGGAACAAAAAATAAGACAGAAATAGGGAGGGAGCAGACATAAAACAAGGAACAGATAGGAGTTAGTACAAAGCAGTGCAAAAAGATCATGAACAATGCAGAGAAATATGAACCAAATACTCTCTAATCAACAGAAAACACAAATTTCTGTTTCTGAAAATTAATCTCTGGTTGCCTGACTGCCTACATATCTCTGATATGACTAAATGCTGTAAAATATTGTGGAAAAGTTGGACAGCATGCCTGTCTTTTGTATTGTTCCAGGAGAATTTGGTAAGATAGGAAATCACAGCATGGACCCTGCCTATTTTGTGATATATTCTGACAGATATTTACAGGAATACACATAAGGCTGTCACAACAGGTCTTTTCATGTTTGTGTGTATGTATGTAGGTATGTAAGAACATACATGCTTGTGTATTTATGCATACATATACATATGTGTATATTTTATATATATATAATATATAAAAAAATCAACACACAGAGTACAATGCTGATATCTCTGTGAATCAGTCATACATGAGAAACTGCTGTACCCAATTTCCTAGTGAAAGAGATGTTAAAATAAAAACACTACCTGCTAACTAAAATACACACATGTACACACACGATCTCCAGATGTCATATAATCTCTAGATTGACATTTATTTAGGAAGAGTGTCTTAAAATTTTGATTTTTGTTTCTGCAATTCTGTTTCTTTTCTTTTAAGGACACATTCATCTTCTATTAACATTATTTTAAGATGAAAATTTTTACCTCAGCTTAGTCCCAAGACTTTCTCTGGAGATGTAACTTAGATACTAGACAAATGGAGACATTCTTTAATGTTTTCATTCTGCACTGGCTTCAGTCTTCTGTATACATAATATCAATACAATACAAAAAAAGTCTGGTCGAAGGAAAGCTGTGAGTTTCCCTCTTCCCATAAGCCAGTACTGTGTTACAACTACTGTGGAGAGAAACCTTGGTAGTATAGGGTAACATTTAAATAATCAACACTCAGATAAAGCAGTAGCTGCCATCTGTCTGTGGAATTGTTTCAATGGCAAATCTCCATGAGGAAGTGTAGATATTTCAGAGCCACTTGTTCCATAATCTTAGGCCAGAAATAGGACAAGCCAAAATAGATATGGAAAGACTGGAATATGAACAAAATTGTTCATCCTAAGAYGCACTGATGCATTCCTGCCAGAATTCTTGTACAGCTTCAAAGGACTTGAACAGTATCCAATGGCTTAATTTGATAAAAGTTTTACAGTGTCCTCTTCCTTACAGAGAACCTGGCACAAAATCAGGTATTTTAATGCCAACAAGGGCAGGCTGAGTGACTACAGATAGCAGAGGTAAAAGGACAGACACCGACACTGAACTTTTCTACAAACCGTATTCACCTCCACTTCACACTGCCAAATAACTTGCACTTTTCTGTGTCCTCAGGAAACTGATTTTTCTGACAATTTAACAGTCTTTAAATTAGAAGCTTTTTGAATCTCAGTCAATTATAGCTATAAGCTAGTATGAATTGATTCTAAGGACCATGCTTTCTCTCTCTCTATGAAGCTTCAAGTCATGAATTTGATAGGTTAACAAAAACTATACTTGCAGTCTTGAACACCTTGGTTGCTCACTGACATTGCCTACAAAGGCACTCAGCTCTCGGCCACGAGTCACATTTGTTTATTTTTCTTGGTTTGGTACCAGGCTGGGAAATTTCAGGCCCAAATGATGAGACCAAAGCAATTTCTGACTGGAGAATGCATGACATTTTACGTATAACTGAGTATAAAAAGACTGATTCTATGATGATGGAGAGTAAATAAGCTAGTATATGTCATCATGAGTTTTAGCAGGAATATGTTTAACAACTCTGTGGCTCCAAAAAATGGGGCTTACAATAGAAAAGTTGTAAGGAAAGAGGCCCTTTAGGGCTAAACAGTCTTTCCACAGTTGGCACTTCATGGCTATCTGCTGGTAGAGAAAGTTATGAGCAAATTTCACTGTCACCAATATGGCTACAGGAAACAAACTGGGAACAGACCTGAATACGAGGCAAAATGAATCAAGCACATTTTCTGAAGATGACTTTGACTTCTTAAAGAATTCCACACAGAACAGTCTGTATTAGCAATCTCAGTTTTAAAATATATTACCTTTATTCTATATGAAGAATATTCTCCCAAATCAGAGTTAAACATGTATATTAAGCACTTGCAGCAATCAGCATCTCTTTAAGGGCAGATCATTTGCACACTGATCTGACCAGTTCTACTCCATTAAGGCTGGTAGGATAAACTGCTCTGATTTCATTTCCCTTTTAGGAAGCTATCCTCATAATCCTGCTTTAGAGGAAGAAGAAAATAGGGATCAGAGACTGCTCCAACTTAAAATAGTTACTAACTCATTCTACTCTTAGAGAGGTTTGGATTATTTTACTTCTCTAAAACAAAAAGGTGCTGTCTGGCAGCTCAAGGTGTGCCCATCTTCCAGAAGCTCTGTCTTTTTTTGTTCTAACAGATCTCTCCATTATTTTGAGGCAAGCAGGTGTCTTGGGGATAACTTGGTAAAGCAGTAGCAAAAGAACTGCCTGAAACATTCTTTACATTACTCTAAAATTTCTCTAGTATTTGTGCTGTGCTCAGTGCTATTCACCTTCACAGAAATGAAAGAGTGCAAATGGTAACCAATAGTTTTGAGTGGCTCCTGATTCAAGCTACAGAAACTTAAAAGTCATCTTTCACCTGATATGGTACACCTTTGCCCAAATGCTGCAGCAAAGGAGAAAATACAGTGCTAAACTAGTTCTTTAACCAAATCTCTCAATTTCTTTACTGTTCAGAAGTGGCACAATGCACACATTTTGTAAAGAGAGGAGCAACATGGAGCAAGTCCAGCTCTTCACTTAGACACTAAGAATTTGAATCTGAAATACAGGTCTTTTTGGTCTAAGTCCCYGGAATCTTAGAAGACCATCATTTGCTGAAAACACAGAGGGGAAAAACACCAGGATCATGCATCTTCCCACATATCAAATACAGTCCTGTGTACAACAGATTAGACAGCATAAAAATCTTAAGTTTAAACTACATTTGCAGTCACCCCCCCCAGTGACTGCCACCAGAGTATTCCTCTGCAGCCAATAACTGATATCTGCCCTAGACACAAGCAGCATGAACTGACAGATGTATAGACTTCAGAACCAAAAGAGTAGTTGAAAGTAATTCCGTCTTACCAGTTTTCTGTTACAGTAATTAAAAGTTAGTACTGTTTAAAGTTTTTTCCTTAGATTAAAAAAAAAAAGAGTGAAATATTTTTAAAGCAGAATCTGTTAACAGAGTTACATTTTAGTATAGTATTTTAGTTAACTTCTCTGCCAAGGAGGATACCAGGTTTCATTCAGGGTACACAAAAGACCTTGGACACTCCATGACCCACTAATTCTCCATTGTGTAAACAGCTTTACTTAGGAAGTTAATCTTAAGTCAAATATCCTTTCATTACATATTTTGTCTGATTTTCAAGTTAATTAGAAATTTCACAAAAATTTGAAAAGAACTGTTGCAAAAGAGATCATACACTCAACTTGCCACAAATACTTGCTCCAGTACAGGATCCCTATTCYTTTGTCTGACAATATGTCAGGTTTCCACACCTAACCATACAGGTTGATCAGAACAGCAAATTTTATATACTTGAAAAGTAAATTAACTGGACACAGACAAAATATTCTTCAAATGAGTCGCTGCCTTAACAATCAACACATTTCCAAGTACACCTAAGAGTAAAGACATTCTGTAGGTGGTCATACATGCTCAAATCAACCAAACTGATTCCAGCATAAAAAAAAAGTAACAATGTGTAAAGAAAAGCAAGCATACATTTACATTACAAGTTCAAACACTGAAATGTAGTACTGACTAGCTACTATCTATTTAGGTCAAAATATTTACTACATGCAGCAAACTTGTCCATAACTAAATGCCATTATGAAAGAATCAAAAATAAGCACGTTTAAATTGTATGCAGTATAAGAAGTTTTAATAATTTGTAAGTTACTACAATAAGTGGGGTTTTTTTTAATTCAAATGATTACCTTTTACTTTCAATTAAGAGCTGAACTGCATGTACATTGGAATAATCAATTTTATTTAGCTATCTTACATTTTAAGTTAGTTTTTAAATTACAAGTGTTAACAAGTCTCTTTAGAGAAGTTCAYAGAATAGACACAACATGGGCCAATTTGGGAGTCAGTAGAAAGATGCAACCTACTAACAAGTTCTATAGTATTAGAACTTCTCATTAGCAAGTGCTATCTAAAGACATTTCCAGAATGAGGGGGAGAAAATAGTAATTTCTTTAACACCAGAAGTGCAGAATAATTAACAGCAGGAATAATAAAAAAGAAAAATTACATCCAAATATCAAGCTTGTAACAAATGTTCTCTAACAGTGAGTATAAGATTGCCCCTACTTATTATATGAGGGCTGCAGTCTACTTCCCTCTCCTCTGCAAAAAGAGGTAAATAGGGAGTGATAAGGGAAAAAGAATATCAAACATCCAAATGCTTACACTTTTTTCTCCAGTACAGGGTGTCAAGCAAACAAAAAAAGTCCAGAAAAAGAAAGACTTTTTTTTGCTACTGTTGTTGAACTCAGAAAACATTAAGAATTGAAACAAGAAGTGAGCATGAGGCACAAAACAACCTTTAACTTCAGGAAACAGAATTCTGGCGTGGCCAAGGGGTGCAGGGCAGGGGTGGAGGGGGAGGCTTTGTCTGGTAAATACTTATCAGCATAGAATGCCTAGCTGTAGCACCATCAACTGTATTGGCTGTTTCTCCAAGAGACAATTATGACTTCTGGGGTCTGGTCCGACTGTATCACAACCACTTTAAACCAGCAAAAATACACAATACTACTGAAAAGACAATTTCTTCCTATTTTTTTCTTGTCTGCTTGCTCCTCCTGATGCACTAGCACAAATGTTTAGGGACCAAATGGTGACCTGAACCTTATTAAAGCTTAACTTTTATTTAMAAAACCCAAATACTAGCTTAACTTGGAATTGTTCCCTGATTAACCTCAAAACCACAGAAACCTTGTGCCTGAATCAAATACAAAACATAAGGACAGAAACAGGCAGGAACGGGAGAGTGAGACGCGCTAGATCAAAATGATCATGGTAATACCTCACTAGGAGGATCTCACAAGCAGACTCTCCTTTTAGGTAAGGTAGAAAAGGCTATTCCATTATTAGTCACACATTTAAGACTCCATTTAGCAGCTTTCCTTCTGTCTGGGATGCACAGGTACCTCATAGTTGAAGTAGGCTTTGGAGAGACCCATATATTTGACAGATCATACTTTACTTACTATTTTAGACACTGAAAAATTTAGATAATATTTTGGAAGTCTTATTTTCAAATTTAAGTGATATAATAATCGGTATCCTTGTGACATCCAAAGGACCTGCACTCAAGCAAGTCAGGAACCTAAGCGACAGGGAGAGGTATACTRTTTGTTTCCAACTTCCCTAAAAACCTTGCTTTCTGAGTCTATATTTTCTTTTTTCTTATTTGGAAGAATCAGAAAAAGCAACAGTTCTTAGCCTTAACCWCAAACAAAAAAAAAAGCTATGAGTCCAGACTGATTGTGAAGGAATGTCAGAGGACAGCAAACAAGAATCATGAAACAGACAGACTAACTGAAATAACAGGGCAAGCTACACAAAATACCTACATTATACTGAAAAATATCAATGTTTTAATATGAGACAAACAGAAATTATATGAGTTTAATCCAGTGTCATAAAAGAATTAAATCAATCACCTAAAAACAAGTTTACAATCACCACAGATTAAAAAAGAACCCTCCTGAACAGTTACTCAGCAGAAATTTTTTAAATTGCATTAATATTATACTCAGAAATGCTTCATCATGTTTGACTACTTCTAAAGTTGTTTCATAAAACTGACATAAGTCAAATATATGTTTATTATTAAACTATTTCAATTCAATTTTGAGGTTTACACCTTGGTAAACTCATTCAATGTTTAAGCATTAGTTTTTTTATAGCTACCAACTCAATTAACTGTTAAAGGAATCCGAGTTAAAATCTGTTTCCACAATTACTCTACTAGTTTTTAAGAACATATTGCTGAAATGACTACCAAAACATTTCCTGAATATTGCAAAAACAACAAATGTTTTGTAGAGTACCTGTCTACTAGATAGTCTTATATTAATTACTACTCATGAACAAATAATGCAAAACATCACAATCTTCTGCTTGTTTGCAATTTTTATAATTTGATAAAAATTAAGATAAGACCATTTATGATTATGTAACATAGCTACATAATTGCCAAATTCTACTATACTCAGAAATAACTTGCCACACAAGTTTAAACAAGTGCCATACACTTGCTCAAAAAAAACAAAACCAAAACAAAAACAAACAAACCACAAACCTTTCAGTAAAAAAGACTTGGAAAAGTAGACAAAAAGAGTCTTACAAGTCTAAATGCATTTCCCCTAAGCATATGGATTTTTCATTTTCTGAAAAACTAAATAGCCTGTACCATAAATAGCTTCATTTAAAAATGAGTGCAGCTTATGTAAGCATGTGGCAGTCATCATAAACATTTTTACTGATGGCAATACAACCAACAGTGGCAAAAAAAAAAAAAAGTGTGTAAGCATGCTCAGTTCAGAAGGTAGCATTTAGAAGCTAACTTCAAATACTGGGTTTATTACAAACTGCTACTGAAAAGGCTTAAACTCAAATATTCAGCAAAAGGGCAAACAGATACAAGAACTACAGTACACCAATGATTACACTCAAGCACACTTATTCAGAGGAGCTGAAAAAGAGAGAAATTTGCCACTGTCATGAGAGCATAATCTTTACTGTAAGCCATGCCTCTACTACTTATAATCTCTGTGATGAGACAATTGGCTTGGTGGATGAGGGGAGGGCAGTGGATGCCGTTTACCTTGACTTCAGTAAGGCTTCTGACACTGTGTCCCATAACATTCTCATAAACAAGCTGGTGAAGTACAGGCTAAATGAGCAAACAGTGAGGTGGGCCGAAAACTGGCTGAACTGCTGGGCTGAGAGGGTTGTGATCAGCAGCACGAAGTCCAGCTGGAGACCAGTCACTACCAGTGTCCCCTAGAGGTCAGTAGTGGGGTCAATACTGTTTAATATCTTCATGAAGGAACAAGATGATGGGACCAAATACACCCTCAGCAAGTTTGCYGACRATACAAAACTGGGAAGAGCAGCTGATTCACCAGAGGGCTGTGCTGCCATTCAGAGAGACCTGGACAGGCTGGAGAAATGGGCAGAGAGGAACCTCATGAAGCTCAACAAAGGCAAGTGCAAAGTCCTGCACCTGGGGAGGAATAACCCCAGGCACCAGCACAGGTTGGGGCTGACTGGCTGTAAAGCAGCTCTGCAGAGAAGGGCATGGGTGTCCTGGTGGACAAGTTGAATATGAGCCAGCAATGTGCCCTTGCGTCAAAGGAGGTCAATGGCATCCTAGGCTGCATTAGGCAGAGCGTTGCCAACAGGTCGAGGGAGGTGATTCTTCCCCTCTACTCAGCACTGGTGAGGCTACATCTGGAGTTCTGGGTCCAGTTCTGGGCTCTCCAGTACAAGACAGACATGGATTTACTGCAGCGAGTCCAGCAAAGGGCCACAAAGATGATTAAAGGACTGGAGCATCTCTTTTAAGGAGGCAGGCTGAGAGAGCTGGGATAGTTCAGCCTGGAGAAGAGAAGGCTTGGGGGGGATCTTATTAATGGTTATAAATATCTGATGGAAGGGTGTCAAAAGGATGGGGCCAGACTCTTCTAAGCAGAGTCCAGTGGCAGGACAACAGGCAATGGGCACAAACTGAAACACAGGAAATACCACTCACACACAAGAAAACACTTCTTTACTATGAGGGTGTTTAAGCACTGAACCCAGCTGCCCAGAGAAGCTGTGGAATCTCCATCCTTAGAGATACTCAAAACACAATTGAACATGGTCCTGGGCAATCTTTTCTAGGCAACCCTGCTTCAGCAGGGGCTTGGACTAGATGATCTCCAAAGGTGCCTTCCAATCTCAACCTCTGTGATTTGTAAAACKTTAAGTACTTTTCTTCTCCTCTCCTGAATCAAATTATGATAAATACCTTTTTTTTTTTTCTTCTAAAGCTCTGTAAGTACTTAAAAAGGCCTTAACTTTAGGACCTTTCAAAAAGAATTTTTGGGAAAAACAAGACATCAAGACAATTCTTTAGAGTGGTTTACAGAAAGAATAGGATGGACTAAACGAAGCCTTCATGTATATTTTAACAGGAATCAGTGGAAAAACATGGAAAGAGAAAAGGGCTGACTTTTTTTCTTGAACTGCATTCATGTAAGATTAGAGTTGCAATTTCTTTTGATTCTTTCCTGTCAGTTCTCTCACATCCCCTCCCATCCAGTCCCTACAAATTCCAAGACTATGAACAGCAATCCCCACAATGATCTCTTCAGTGAGTCCACCAAGGGCAATTAAAAAAAAGGTGGGCTTTGTTTGTTTGGCTTTTTTTAATTACAACAGAGTAAGCTGAATATTCTCTTTGAGATGATATGAATTACTTAAAAAGGTGAGAGAAGTAGGAGTTCTTTCCAAAAAACGGAATCTTCCATCAAACAGAAGATACCTGGCCAATAATGCTAGGTTTGTCCTCCTGCTAACAGACAAACATGAGTGCAAACTGCACCAGGACTACTAAAAAGAAAAGGCCCCAGAACTTAATTGTACAGATAGGAACAAAACAATGCAACTTTTTGCCTCCCTGCCCTGATCACATCTTGGGCAACATATGCTCTCAGGAGGCCTGTCACTCAGTTTTGTTACAACTTGTACAGAAAGTGGTATCAGGGAAAAGCAGCTTTCAAGCAACTGAGTGTTCCTCCAGAAACAGCAGTACTGTTTGTCACAGTACTAGCAATGTCTGTGTTGTTGATACTAGTGTCTCACTGAGTAACAGAAAAGATCAGTGGAGATCTCTCAATGTCAGCATTAGTATAGACAGACGTCAAAGGCTTCAAAAGCATTTGTAAAGAGGTAGATTTAACTTAAGAGGATCTCTATTCTGTCATTTTAAACAACTCCATTCTACTGCAACAGGTATGGTAGAGACAGTTATCTCCTGTTGTCCCTCTTTCTTTTAAACTGGATAGTCCAAGAAACTAAAAAATAAAAAATAAAAGTTTTGTCACAAAAATGTTAATAAATACAAAAGATGATTGGACATGACAGGGACTTCATCTCACTATCACTGGCTGCTAGTAGAACTGCCCCTAACATCTCCGATACGAAAGCAAGAGAAAGTGCAAAGTGTATATGTCATCCTGAACAGTTACTCAAAAGCTCATAAGCTCACAAAACATGAAGCATTTGCAAACCTGCAGCGAGATTCATTCTGAAATACCTGTGTAGAAAGAACATTGATGCACATGAAAAGGAATGGTAAAAAAAACTTTTACAACTGCACTTTCACAATGTTGTTCTAAAAGCAGGAAACAAAGCAGAGATTCAGAGTAAAATTACTGTTATCCCAGTCTGTTCATTTGAAGCTTTCTAATGAGTTGCAAAACTCATGCCAATTTACAAAAGCACAGACAAAAGTGTCTTGTTTTAAAATCTAAATTTCATATAAACGCTCTGAGCTCAGTTACCAACACTTACTTAGCAATTCTACGATTATTAAAACCATATCAGTACACTGCTGGCTCGCATAGCAACTAAAAGACTGATCTGTACCGGGAAAGGACATGTCGCTGTAGAATCAGCCAGAAAACAATAGAAAGTTTTTAACACTTTCAAGTCAGCAGCTGGAAGAAAGGTGACACTTCATCTAGCAAAGCTTCCTAGTAGAAAATTAACCCATTAACATTTTTGAACAAATATAAAGCAAAACAGCGAAACTGTACGAAATCAACACTTTGCCTTATTTGGACATGTCATTTTTGGTCTGGCATTAGCAGCATTAAAGTGAGAATTACTATACCATCAAAATATAATCTTCAGAGTTCCAGGAAGGAAAGGTAGGTACATTTCAACAGCAAAGCTCAACAAAAGATCTCGTGCCTGGCATACTATTTCTGCAAGTTGATCTTCAAGAACATAACATGAAAGACAAATTTTAAATCCCTTTCAAACCTTGCACAGAATCCAGGTAAGCAAAGAACAACTCCCTCCACTTCTTCTGGACCGTTATTGATCCCCCTGCCCAATGCTGAAAACCAAGGAGGAAAACAAATTCCTAACTCTTTCCAGGTACTGGAAGAAAACATCCACAACTTGAGTTAAGCCAAAGTATACAAGCTTCCCACAAAACAATAAGATTTATACGTGAGGATTTATACGCAATGCGACAAATGCTACAACATACACAGAATAAAACAGGTCTTCTGCCAGCTACTTGCGAGCTACTTTAAGAAAGCTAAGATGTTGYAAACTAGTACAAATTTTTCAAATAGATAAGACTTCAGGAAAAATACATTATAACATAACCAAGGGAAAAATGAAAGCTTAAAGTTGCAACTAGATTAAAATAATAGCACCGCTGGGATCTTGTTATCAAATTTGAACAGTCAACGCTGAAAACATTTTAGAAAAGTATCCATATTTTTTCATGCCACCACATCCGAAACAAATGCTGGTAGCATTAATTTTTTTTCCCAAAAGTAACCATAGATTGACCATGATTTCACAGAAACTGTGCTAGTTTTCAAATTAATACACATTTCAGTGGATATACAATTTAAAAGCAAGTGTTTCGCTAAAGGGTACTGAGTGTGGAACAGGATTGATTAAACGCAACCTGCTGAAAAGTGTTTTTAAAAAACTGTTCTTAAGTATCCATCAGTAAGCCGACATGCAGGTAGGAAAGCATCTATTCTTAAACTATGCTAGGTTATTGAACACTACTATAACAAAATAACCTTTAACTCTAGTCTGTAGCTTCACTATTTGCTTACAAACACATCCTGCTTTATACAACCTCTGAAAAGAAGAAAAGGAGAAGTAATTTTTCCTATTATAGAGTTATGTTAAGACAAAATTAAGACAAAACCTGGTAATACATTGAAGATGATTTTAAAATAGCACTACAGGCATACCTTGGAGATATTGCGGGTTTGGTTCCAGACCACCGCAATAAAGTAAATATCACAATAAAGTGAGTCACACAAATTTTTCGGTTTCCCAGTGCAAATAGAAGTTATGTTTAAACTATACTGTAGTTATTAAGCGTGCAATAGCATTATGTCTAAAAAACAATATACATAATTAAAAAATATTTTATTGCTAAAAAATGCTAGCCATCATCTAAGCCTTCAGCAAGTTGTAGTCTTTTTGCTGATGGAGCAGCACTTAATTTCCTTCAAGAACTTTTCCTTTGCATTCACAACTTGACTAACTGTTTGGCACAAGAGGCCTAGCTTTCGGCCTATCTCAGTTTTCGACATGCCTTCCTCACTAAACTTCATCATTTCTAGCTTTTGATTTCAAGTGAGAGATGTGCAACTCTTCCTTTCACTAGAACACTTAGAGGCCATTGTAGTTATTAATTGGTCTAATTTCAATATTATTGYGTCTCAGGGAATAGGGAGGCCCAAGGAGAGGGAGAGAGATGGGGGAACAGCCAGTCAGTGGAGCAGTCAGCAAACACACAACATTTAGCGATTAAGTTCACCATCTCATATGGGCGTGATTCATGGTGCCCTGAAACAATTGCAATAGTAACATCAACGATCACTGATCACAGATCACCATAACAGATATAATAATAATGAAAAAGTTTGAAATATTGCGAGAATTACCAAAATGTGACACAGAGACACGAAGCGAACACATGCTGTTGGAAAAATGGTGCCGATAGACTTGCTCGACGCAGGGTTACCACAAACCTTCAATTTGCAAAAAATGCAATATCTGCGAAGCGCAATAAAGCAAAGTATGCCTGTATTTTAAATTCAGTTCCTGAACAAAATAAAACCCACCTGCAATCCAAGAAGCAATGCTGCTTAAGAAAACAAAGCTGTACATAATCTTAATGGAGAGAGATTTTTTCACTTTTATACTATTTTGTTATGTTGGCTATTATGAAACAGCACTTGAAGGGGGAAAAAATATACAAGGTAATAATCAGATACATGAATATTGAAAAATTAGTTCAATCCTGACATGAAACAGAGACATACACAGTGATTTATCTAATATATTTTCAAAACGAGAAAATGAGCAAGAAAAAACAAATATTATCTCACTACCCATCTTGAACTACATGGTTTATTAGCAGCATTCTAACATTGCCTCATCATCATATTACATACTGAATTTTGCGAGATGTATTTCAGTTTCTCATACTAATAAAAAGGCCTCAGTGACGCTTTTCTGGTATCCAAGAGACTCATATGCACATCTACTAATACTACAGTGCCACCTTTTAAGTACTGACTGACATAGCATAGAAGCTGCTGACAAACTACCCATCTCATACAGAATAAGAAATCAGAAAGGATAATTGGTACCACAGACCCTGCTACAAGAACAGTATCTGGTTTGACTTATGTCTTTTGTCTTAAGCTGGAGACCCACATTTGCATAACATTATTAGCATAATTYGGAAGCCTTTCAAAGGAAAACTTTGATACATTAAGGTTTGGCAGAATACAAGAACCTGTTCTGGAAATGTTTTGAACCAACACCTTCAACACTTGTGTGAACGAGTCTAAACTTTAAAAAAAGAATTTCTAAACTCTCATCTTTCCATCTAGAAAAAAATGCTTCAAACACGTGAACTGGGACTACGACATCACTGTACACTCAATCTCAACAAAATTACCCTTGGTCTCTCACAAGAACAACGTGGCTAATGTCACTTTTTAAACAAAGTTTAGTCTATTACATCCACAGAGAAAACATACATTATACAGACTGCTGCAGGACAGCAAAAGGAAAAAAAAAAAGAAAGAAAGAAAGAAAAAAAGAAAAATACCTGGAAAGTTTGGCAGTGATTTGAAAGTAACACCCCAATATCAGTTTACTGTGCTAACCGAAACTACCAATTTCCAGTTTAACTTTATTTTTCTGTTTGTGTAAAGACAATAACAAGGAGAGGAAAAAACATCAGAAAACCACAACACACAGCAGATAGTTCTACTTTATGAACTTCAAAATACCTGCATTCAAAAGTTGTCCAAAAGGTGCTTACAAAAAAGTCTGAGGCTTTATACAAACTCTCCATTAGTTTCACTCTCCATTTGTCAGCTGCCTTTCAAGTGCCTGATATAACAAAAAAATAAAGTCTTTCATTACAAACACCTTTATTATATTTGTGTGCACACACATATATACATACACACTGACATTGCACTTACTTCAACTCACTGTAGTGATTAAGAATGTCTATATGACATTCTTTGAGTAAAATGTGTCCTACTGTAGTTGAGTCAGATGGCTAAGCATACAGGATAGATTTCACTTTATTCAAAATTTACTAGATACAATCAATCCTGGATCAACACTAAAATATTTCTGATGTCAAAGAAGAGAATCAAAGACTTTTCCTTTTATTGTTAGTCAGTGCTTTTGTTAAAATATTGCAGTTGTAGAAATAAAGATTTAAACTGTTATTCCACTTGATGCTACAGCTCTTCTCTGAAAAATAACTCAAAATACCTTCACAAGTTTTAGGCTTATTATGCACTGCAGCACATAAATAAATATATAAACTTGACCCGAAATCTGGTATTTAAAACCCACATACATTACACCACTCTTGGTGTAATCAACCAAGAACACTTTTGCAGGTCATGCTTTAGGGCTACTCACTAAATTTCAAAGTAACTATAAAATGAATAATCGCAGGATTAAAACTAGCAGAAAGTGTCTACAGGCCAAAGCAATCAAAAACTTCCTTTCATTCAAGCACTACATGTTTTTTGAGAGGGAGCAGAAATAGGCAAGGTATTACAGGATAACATTAAGAATCATATTAATGTATTCTCTTGGACAATTTTAAAGGAATCATTTACAACTAGAAACTGTTACACCTCTGCAACTCAATGGATAGAGCACAGATATCACCAAAGTGTGAGTTGGGCGGGGGAGTGGGGACATGTTTTAGAACACCTATTCAACTTATCTTGTCTTCCTCAAGATGACAATTCCCAGAAGCAAAAAGGACCCTCGATGGAATCCAGAAAACAGCATGAAAGAATGAACACAGATCTCACAGTACCCTCTTTACAGTTAGCAGCAAGCACTTACAGTAAAATTAATGACCCAAACCAGAAAAAAATAAATAATCAAAGTTAAGCTTCATAATATGCATCCATCACTCTTATCCATCTCATTGTACCTAAAACAAAGATTTAAAGGCAGACAGAAATTCTGATTTTACTGCCTTTTACCAATGAGTGTAAAAACTATGTTAATAATTTTATGGACAAACTTGATGTATACATTGATACAGTCGACATATACATTGATACAGGCTGCTGTACCACTCTTCAGATCGCTGCTATCAACTGACACCATTCACAGGACAAGACGAAGAGCAGACTTTAACAAACATTGTGAAATACTTTATTTTTAAGAATCCTGTTCCTCTCTCACTAGTAAGAGGAAATGAATTCAACATTTCTTCTTTTTGCATGAAATATGTTAACCGAAAATATACTGGGGGGGGGAGGAGTGCTATTCTCACAGATCTGAAAAACAAAATTAAAGCTATCAGAACAGATATTGACCTTTGATCATATAGGTTTTACCTGTAGTTCTTTTGCACTAAGCCCTCCCAAAACAAAACAGATCAGGTAGGCCTGTTACAGAGCAGAAGCCTGTAAACTTCCTACTCAATTTTGTAGTAGTGAACATCAGCACTAAAATTAATGGACCCCATCAATAAATCAGCAGGAAAGGTTAGCCTATTTGCTCTCAATATTTATTTAGAATGGAAGAAGAGAGGAAAAGAAAAAGCTACTGTAGAACAGCAAGCTGACAAATCTTAAAATGTTATAAAAGCATTACAAACAGTTATCTTTTTAGCTGATTTTTAAAGTGGAAATGAATACAGTATATATTAATAGCTTATTAATAGCATCTTGAAAGCAGTTAACACTTAAACCTTCAAAGGCAGTTTTATGCATATGCATACCTATTTGATCATAGTGTCTTGCTTTACTTTTTGCATTACGTTCCTATGTGGCAAACCTGGGCCATACCATTTTTTTGGTGATAGGGATTCTCTAAAGTATAGTTACTCTCAAGTCATTTAAGCAACTGCCCTTCCTCTCTTTGTTTTCTCCTTGCTAAAGTAAARGAAAGAACAGCCAATATTAAATTACAAATCATGTTTGAATGAAGGAAAAAATGCACCAAACACACAGACAAACACTAACACTGAAACAGCATCAAGCCATAAATAGTTAGAGTAGCAACATTCTACCATAACCTCCTATTTAAAAATGAAACAAAACAAATAATTAAAATATATATATTTTTTTCCTCTGAACAGCCGATGTAAACAACCAATAGGATCTCAAATCCAACCTCGAGACAAGACCCTAGACAGAGCGTAACTAAGGCCTTGCTACCTTTGGGGCCCTTCTATCCCCAGAGCCAAACCACAACAGCATCAGCATCATATTGCAGTCAACACATCGAAGAGGCAGCGGCAACTCTTTTACCTGCAGTTTTCACACCCGCAACAACACAAACGGTATCTGTGGTCTAGCACGCACCACAGCCCCTGTTAAGCGGACACCAGTGTGGGACCCCCAGGCAGTCAGGCACCCAGCCACCCTCTCAGAAAGGCCCCAAAAACAAAGACCAAAGTTTTCCCTGCTCGGTGCGTGGGAGTGCGACAGCAAAACACCAGGCAGGATCAACACGGGCACCCTCCCATCACCACACCCCCGCCCCCACGCCCGCCGTGGCGCACCCGCGCACAGGTGCCCCCC
>NW_020449252.1:15187-185904 GCF_003343035.1 Apteryx rowi | reverse complement strand
GGGAGGGGGGGGAGGGGGACCTCGAGCGCGGCGCGCGGCCGTAAAGCGCTTCCGGGATGCGGGCGGCGCCGCACGCTCAGTGTCGGCGGCTGAGGCCGCCAGCCGTGCGGCGGGGGGAGGGGCTCGGCCTACGCCGTCCAGGCACCAACATGGCGCCGCCCGCGCCGGCTGCCCCCCGCTATCGCGAGACTTGGCGGGAGGGAGGGGGGAGGGGGTTCGAACGTGCGCGGTAAAAGACGGCCGCGGGGGAGGAAGGGCAGAGTGGGGGAGACGGGAGTGGGGGGGCCGGCTGGCCGGTCGTTGTGCCTCGAGCGAGGAGCTGTTGACCGTTGCAGCCGGCCGTTAGTGCCCGCCTTCTGCTGCTGGGGCGGGCGTCGGTGTGGAAGAGATGCTTGGCCGTGGGGTCTGCTCATATCCTCTTCCTCCCCCCTTTATTGTTGTTATTTTTTTTAATCTTCCTTTAAAAGGAGTTTTAGAACCAGGTTTTCTGTTCTTTCGGGCCTGCCTGGTGTGACTTCCAGTCGGGCTTAGTGACCACGCTGCGACCTTTATAATATGCATAAACAAGTGCAACAAAAGAAAGGAGAGATGTACTTGGCAGCTTTTCAATCGCGCAATAATTAAGCCTGCTCCCCCCCCCCCCCTTTGTGCGGTGCAGACAGACACACAGTGTGGCATTCTGGAGTGTTTGTAGCCTCACTAGGGAAGAGAAAGTATTAGTGTGCCAAATGCATGTCCAAGGATTTCAGACACAGAGGCAAGGTAGTGAAAGCTAACATCCTTGTTTAAGGGGACATTCTTGTCACAATGGACGTTCCTATTAATTTTAACAAACTTCTTTTGAACATGGTTAAGTTCACTGCGGGGTTTTGCTCCTTGTGATTATCAAAGTTTTGGGCATCATTTTCCAAATATTGAAAGTAACAATAAAATGTATGGACCCGAAGTCTATAGTACAGCTCTTATTCACATAGTAGGAATAAATACCAACATGAAAATGCTTATATTTTATGTTCTACCCTAAACTCTCATCATACTATGCCATTCTGAATAATGTGTCTCTGCTTTCAGTACAGACTTCAGGCAATTGTAACTTACATAGACAGAACCAACTTGGACTTTTCATTAACACCAATGGAAGTTGAAATATTCCTGCTGAGGCAGAGCATTGCAGTTGGTTTAGTGAGCGTACATTTAATTTTTCATTCACACACTGGGCCTTTGCTTGGGATTAAGTTCCTCTGTGCGCCTGTGTAAACTGTTCTAAGTGTCACCTTCAGAGTGATAAAGACGCTGTTTGGTGTTTCTCATTTTTTTCTTCAAATATTATTGTATGTTTAGTAGCATCTGTCTTACATGGATTATTTTTTATCTTATCTATGAAAGCCACAGAAACACTAAAGCTGCAGTTTTGCACTGAACTTAATCAGAGCAGATGCAGAATTCCTGTAACCACCTTCTGTCTCTCTCTGGTAAAGATCTGGGAGGTGCAGGGGGAAGGGGTGAGAGGGGGTGTGTATCTTGTATTGCTCTTACTGACTCTTCATGTTGTCTTCCTTATGCTGAGACCTTGACTCTTGTGTCAGAGATTCCTTAAAGTTAGTTAAGGAATTCTTGGATTCTAGTCCCTACATATGAAACAAACCAAACCTGACTAATGTTTTTGGAGAAGATGTAAACCCAGTAGACATCATCTTAGTGCAACAATGCTGTTATCTAACAAAGACCAGTTCTTATCCTATGTCCGGAATTAATATCAAGATCCTAAAGTGCACATTCCTCAGGAAAATACATAGTTTGCAAATATAGATGAGTGCTTTCTGACCCAATAAATAATTCCAGTAGCTTTATCTAATCTCTCACTTTCTTAAAACGTAAGAAGCAGCCCTTTGTCATAGCTGTTGATCCTTATCAGATCACAGCCAGTGCCAGTATGCATAATCCAAGGAAAAGAGACTCTGATCACAAGATTATACATACTGACACTGACTTTTGTGGGGGTTTTGTGTGGTTCAGCCACTGTCTTAATTCATCCTGTCATCTTCCAGATCTTTCAAGTCAACATCTGAGTCAAACCTTTTCACCACTGTTTCTCACTGTCCCTCTGTAAACCCCATACTACAGCTCCAGGTTGCCTTACTTTGGCTGCTTCAGCAACCAAGCTCAGCAGCAGCCAGTCCTTTATTTTTGTTTGGAAATTATGCCTTTCCTCTGCAAGGGACTGTAATGGAAGACTGTAATGTGACGCTTGCTTGATTTATCTGTACTTGTCCCAGTCAGTGCAGGAGTGTTCCAATAGAAATTGAAGAGACTTAGTGTCATCTTTGTCATCTGCCTTTAGCCAATCATAGATTTTGAGGGCAGGATTGTGCTACTGGCAAATTAATCAGTCCTGAAACTTAATGAGTAATCATAGCAGAACCAGTGCCTTGCTCAAGAATTTAGGAAAAAATCCTAAAAGGGTATTAGGTGCCTGATTACCCCAGAAATCATGTATGTTTTGTTGTAGATGTTAACTTTGCTAAATACATCTCTGCAAGGAGTTTGTTTTGTTGCTGGTCCAATTCTTCTGTCTCTTCTTATCCATATGACAACTACAACGATTGATTATACAGAAAAGCAATATTAGGTCAGTATTTAATGTATTTTTAGCTGCTTCTAATGGGATTTAGCAGCTGGAAACAAGGAGAGCTGGCACTGTGTAATCAGGACAGTTCTTAGACAGCTGTTTAAGAACCAGGGTATCAGACAGTGCCATGAAATACAGCACCATTTTTTTTCTGTATTTTTAAAAGATGCAATATATATGATTAAAAATTAGAGAAATAGACCTATTAAAACAGTAACTTGAAGTAGAATGGGATTCATTGTTAAACCCAGTTCTGTAATAACTTCTAGATGAAAATGCCTCCCCCCCTTTTTTTTTTAATTTAATGCCTATGGCAGTTATTATTACCCATCTTTGAAAGGCCTTAGGTTGGGGTTTATATTCTGTAGTACGTTCCTTTTTAAGCAGAACAAAAATGTAGTTCTGCCCCTTTTCTCTTTATGAACAGCAGTCTAAGAAACCCATTTTCCTATTTTGGAAAAAAAAAGCAATTTTCTGCATGTTTGTGTCTACGAATTGCAGCCAGAAAAGTATCTTGATAAAATGGCACTCTAATAGTCCATATTTATTTTGTCTGAATAGTTTTTATACAGAGTTAGTTCCATTACAAATCTAAAGAGTTTTTTTCTTTTTTTATATAAGAACTGTAAACTGCATTTTGAATCTAAAAGTCAAACTGATTTTTTTTCTCCCTGTTACATCATGGTCAGTAGTGTTATTTTGTCACTTAGATAGGCCTAATGGTTTTATTTGATGGTGCATAAAGCAGGTGAATCCATTTGTCATAGTTTTAGTTACACTACCACACAAAAAAGAAGTAACTTTTTCTGTCTTTTTTGTAATTGAAGTAGACATCATTATGAAAAAAGCTAAGAATGTCTAGAGTAAGGAGGTATCGTTTTTCATATTCATATGAAAGTAAATTGTCTTGGAATGAAATCTAAACAGTGTTCTGTAGGCCTGTTATAATATCTTGTGTTAGTGTCAAATCCTACTGATTGCTGTGATAGTTTACTTACATACAAGAAGTTGGAGACTTAAGTGTCTAAACAGCCTATAGAACCAGAGCTCAGAGTAGAGGATATCCTTTCTATAACATTTTTAATTCCACCTACACAATTAAATAGAAAGTTATAGTCCTTGTATAAGTCAGTTTAAAATTCTCAAACCATCTAGCTATTCTTTAAAAAATCCCATGTCATTGATTTGTAAGACCATTTCACTTCTGTCTTTCATTACATTTTAAGGAATGTGTCCTTGACCTTTTCTGGTCTTAAGGTTTCTCATTGAATTCCATTCCCTAAAAACAATACATGGAGCTAAATTCTTTTACTAGGTTCCAAATTCAGTTTAATCTTTATTAACCTGAACATAGGCATCACCCTTTGCACTATTCCTTTTGGAGGAAGGCTATTCTGACTCTGCTGCATGCCCTAATTACTTTTTCATTTCAAATTTGTATCAACCATGTGACTCTGAGAGGACAGTAGAAAATGTGTATTTTAGTAGTCATCATGAATCAATGGTCTGTGATTTCAAAATGAAGATATCTTGTACAATGTATGTACAAGTATGTACAATAAGGGAGAAGAGATTAAACTTCACTATTATCTTTTCTGTGTCGCTGTTGTGCCCCAGCTTTGAGCTATAACACTACAATGACAATTGCATACACACCGGAAAGCCTTCAAGGTCTACCTTTGTGTTCGCTGGTACTGTGACTCATTCCCAGGACAGCTAGGAAGCAGCGACAGGATTCTGCTGTTTTGAAAATGATCTTTTGACACAGAGTGCACAGAGATACTGCAAAGAACTGTAGAAGTAGTGCCAACATGCACCTTTTTTTGGCTTTGATTCTTGTCTGAAAAAAGCTGTGGAGCAGTCTCTATTTTTATCTTTACAATTTTTGTAGTTAAGTTTGCGCTGTTTTACAAATTACTAGCCTGTGAATTGGAGGAACTAGATTCTGCAGAAATACAGCTTCTCCACAAGCGCACTTAGAAGCATGAAAAACTTGAAGTGTTCCTCTGTAGAGTCTTCTACAATTGCCACAGTTTTAGTGTAATAATTGTCACTAGAGCTACTTGGTGCTGAAACAGTGATGAATCAAGCCAGTAAGAGCAAATATAAGTGTAGTAGCATAAGTATTTTCTGAATGTTTGAATGGATATATAGAATGAATGAACTATAATTAAAACTTAAAAACATACTTGCATATATATGCATTTATGACCATGCATTTTTATTACTAGAGCTCAAAGGATTTAACAGTACAATTCAAAGAGGATTAGTGATTTTCTTTTCTTTTCTAAACCTACATGAAGTCTGTATTTGTCCTTTGGATGATATCTGTAACTGATTCCTTTGGGAGCATTTTTTATTGCAGCTAACTTTGGTGCGCTGGTCAATTCCAATTTCCAAATATCTGCAGTTTCCCCACAGTAGCAAGAATTTAAATTAATGATGTCATTTGCTCCTTCTGTTTCAGTGCTGTTGTGTGGGACTACTCTATTCTATAAAGTTAGCTGTCATTTTTTATCTTAGATGTGGCTGTACTTGGGCAGTGGACAAAATGGTTGCTGTGTAAGTCCATTTTACCATTTACTACCTACTTGTGTTATACAGCTATACCTAGACTGGTGAATATGTGATTTGTTAAACTGTAGGTAAAAGATTTTGAAATTCTTATGGATAAAAGAGCTTACATTTGTACATTATCATAAAAGAAGATAGTGTGTGCTTTTCTTAACTTGATGTTAGCATGCTTTTGTGGATTGCAGTCCATTCAAGATTTGAGTAACATTTTTACCRTTTCTCCTATAATCAGATCTAGTTGTATCAGAGTGTTATTTCCATCTTGTAGTTTTTCACTGAGGTGTGACATTCAGAAGGGAGATGGTACTTCTGAATTGTACTGACTGCTTGTCTAAACTCATCAAATACTGTCAATCACCCACTCATTGCTCAATGTCAGTTTATCCTGCGAACAAGAATACCGGCAGATAACGGATTATCACATCAGGTATGGTTGCTAGTAAGAGGGGTCAGAATGTTTGGGTCAGAAAAAAACAATCTGTAGAAAAGAAATTAGAGTCCTTATGGCAATTCTCTGCAATGTATAGAATGTGTTATTGCCCCATGATCAAATGCTTCTTGCGTTCTTTTTCTCTTGCTTTTCTACTCATATCTGTCAGGCAAGAGAGACCTAAACAATGTTACAATTTTGTGGTTTGTTTGAGAGGGGAGGAGCAGAATAGGCTGTGATGCAAATGCTTCTTTTTGGTATCTGTTGTTATATTCCTGGAAAGGTATACAACGTATACTAGAAAATTATTTTCAAACCATAATCCATAATACCATAGAAAGTTACAGTCATGCTGCAGAATATGAATAAAAACAGAAATACATACATGAGGACTGGGGGTTTTCTTATTAATGAAAATATAAAATTTCTCACTCTGTGATCATTTTGATTGTTTTACAGTCTGCTATGAAACATACTAGTTTCAACCCTACTAAAAAATTTTAGGGCAGCAATAAGAATGCGCTAGTAGGGCATTAGATCTGCAGAAAATACTGTTATCATTCAGTCATTCGTTCATAATTAAATAGTTTAAAAGACCATTGATTTCATTTTATGATTACCTTTCTAGTGCTGAATAACACTTTACAGCCAGAGTAGTTCTATAAGTCAGTAGTACCACCTGGAGAGTAAAGGTGGGATTCTTGCAGAACACTGGAAGTTCAGGAAGAATTGAGGCTAAGACTTTTTTTAAAATCCCAGCTTGTGCTGCAGCAGTTTATTGAAATAGTTCTCTCAGTTCTTGCGAAGCTAACACTTAACTCTGAAGACATCTACAACTGTGTTCCTAGTTCCAATATCCCACTTCAGGGAAATAATCAGTTAAGTACCAAACTCCCAGCAGCCTGTGACATCTGTCAATATTGCAAATATCTAATTATAATCTAGGTTCAGACCAGAGCATGAAAAAGAGAGTGTTGGTGGTTCCCAAGGACTGTGCGCACACAGTCCATGCTTATTACTGTGTCTTTCTGCAACCTTTGGCTCTACATACTAGTATGCAACAACAGGAGTAGTACTGCTTTGAAGAGTCACTTATAAACTTCTCATGTAGAGCTGAAGGTGCATAGCTTCTATTTGCCAAAGTTATACCAGGTCATATTGTATTTGACTTGTTAATAAATTTGGATACTGAGTTGCATTAGTTTCCAAATGGAACTTCTTTCATCTCCGCCTGGTTGAAAAACATTGTCCCTTCTTTCTACCTGATGATGTGGTCACGGTTAGCTGATGCTGCCACCACCTCCAATATAGTTTATGACAGCTGAAGTGAAATGTAAAGAGAGGTGGTGCAGAAGTCATCTTCACTTCTCCATAGATCTGTCTCTCCRCTGAGGTCCCTTTGCTAGCTGCTGGACATTTCTTGGTCGTAACCTTAAAGCAATTAATGAATCAAGCCGCACTTCCAGCAAGCGTCTGTGATTCTATTTTGACACATGGACCACTGGCAATTGGGAAAAGTTGGTTACAGTACCTAATATAAAGTATATGAAAGCTGGAAAAAAAACACTGCTTTTAACAGAGACGATTAGGTGAATATTGAATAAGACCATTTTTAGGAACTATCAAATCTTCTATGGAAAAGTCTTTTCACTGAGGCACTCATAATAAAAATATTCAACCACTTCCTCTCTCTTTAAAACAAAACGGTCCTCAAACCTAGCCTTCATTTTTGTTCCAAATAAAAAGAATTAAACAGTGAAGTTAAGAAGGAACTTCATAATTGCTGTTGGTATTGTATGGAGGACTCAGATTGTATTGAATTGGACAACTATTCTAAAGTTCATAGCTTAGAAGCATATGTACTATTCAAGGCAGTTCAGCCTCACATATTTTTCTCTAGACGGGTTTGCAGAGTGCAAAAGTAGGTTCTCATTAACCCACTGTCAGATACTCCAGGAATAAGAACACCCAAAAGAAAGGCAAGAGAATTGTAGCAATTCTCTTGAGTTGTTACCAAACAAAATTATGGTGAGTGGTTTCCTTCAGGCTAGTGGTTTGAAAAGCTAACCAAAGTTAATGGAGAAAAGAAAGTGAATACTGAGCATCAGAGATGTAATTCAGGAAAGTAATATCTTTCAAATAACCTTTTAAACTGACATGCAGTTTTCCACTGGAGAAATGGGATGTCCTTTCCAAGCAGTCTGTTCTCCCTTGTGTCAAAGTTTGTGCCAACACCATGGTAAACACAGTGAACGCAAATTAAAAAGAATGAGAATGTTTATTATTGCATTGGAATTAATAAAGAAGAGTAAGTGAATACTCCTTATTTCGGAGAAGTAGTATCAGGAAAGTAAGTGAAACAGTAAACAAATTAGAGTGAATACTTCACTTGTCATTAATGACATTGTTGCTGTAAAGAATTGTATTTTTTCACCCATCCCTAGAATTGTTTTCTTCACACATGGTTTCAATTATATGTAAAGTGAGGCAGTTACTCATTTCCAAACACAGATATCAGTGTATTGTTAATAGGTATTTCTACATAAGTGTCAAATGATTCTTCATTGCCATAAAACACAAAAGAATGTTTTTGACATGGGTTACATTTTTCATATTACACAGTGGCTGATGGCACTGCCTTTGAAGATTGTGCTTTAAAAGGACTTCAGATATGGACTTTTGTCTACCTTGTCTCCAGGAGAACTTTTTGTTTGCGAGGAAGTCCATTTATGCCTTTGAAAATGTACCTTCAGCTCTATAATAACTGGAATTATGTTACTTGTCCTTGGAAACAGGGACCCCACTCCAACACTGGCACTCAGGTAATATTGCGTCTGGTTTCAAGTGAGAGCCATTCAGTTTTATGGTAAGTAGAAAGTACAGCAAAGTTTAAAGAAACAACTTGGAAAGATATAACCATTCTAAACAGTATAAACTAGCAAAGATTTAAATTAAAAAATCTGAAGAGAGAAGATCCAAGCTGAAACCTATGGCTTTAAAATATGAAACTCTGAAAACTTACCATATTTGTGAGATCGAGTACAAACATTCATAAATAGCTGCTTTTTTTAATTACCTTACCTTTCAAACCACTTATGGAGGGTCTGACATTTGTTAATGTTCAAGTCAAGGCAAAATTATTTGTGCTTACTTTGGCACAGAAGCTASTCCTCCTGCATCATTTGCATGGGAAGGCAGCCAGCTTCAAAGTGTGGACAAAACTCCACTAGAATTCCCTCCATGGAGAGTTTGCAGGACTCCTGGCTCTCTGCCTTTCTTAGCAACACCATAAATCTTCTGGGACCCATCAGCAGAGGGGAGACAGGTAAGTTTTCCTCTCTTCTATTTCCTATCCCATTGCAGTCTTTCAGCCAGAAGATGTGTTGGCCAAAGTTTACATAGAAGGAGCTGGTGTAGTTCCAGAAATGAATTTGTACTATTGAATTCTGTCAGCTCTGCAGCTTCACTCAGACAAAAATGTTGTTACTAAAGTCAATAAGCTTGCAAGGACTTGCAGAAGCAGAGTGATGTGTTGTTGGTTGTGCTTAAGAATGAAGCAAATTTTAGGACAAAAATCAAATGAGTCCGGCATTGGTCTCAGCTCTGCGGAGAAGGACCTGGGAGTGCTGGTAGACATGAAGTTAAGCATGAGCCAACAATGTGCCCTTGTGGCCAAGAAGGCCAATGGTATCCTGGGGTGCATGAGGAAGAGTGTTGCCAGCAGGTGGAGGGAGGTGATCCTCCCCCTCTACTCAGCCCTGCTGAGGCCACATCTGGAGTACTGCGTCCAGTTCTGGGCTCCCCAGGACAAGAGGGATGTGGCACTACTGGAGCAAGTCCAGCGAAGGGCTACAAAGATGATTAGGGGACTGGAACATCTCTCTTATGAGGAAAGACTSAGAGAGCTGGGCCTGTTTAGCYTGGAGAAGAGAAGGCTGAGAGGAGATCTTATCAATGTGTRCAAGTATCTGAAGGGAGGGTGTCRAGAGGATGGAGCCAGACTCTTYTCAGTGGTGCCCAGCGACAGGACACGARGCAACGGGCACAAACTGAAACACAGRCASTTCCATCTGAACATGAGGAAAWACTTYTTCACTGTGAGGGTGACAGAGCACTGGAACAGGTTGCCCAGAGAGGCTGTGGAGTCTCCTTCTCTGGAGATATTCAAAACCCGCCTGGACGCGATCCTGTGCAGCATGCTCTAGGTGACCCTGCTTGAGCAGGGTGGTTGGACTAGGTGATCTCCAGAGGTCCCTTCCAACCTCAACCATTCTGTGATTCTGTGATTCTGTGACTGGTCATTTTTATTTTGTAGCTAAACGTACAAAAATAGTAATTCCAGTCTAATATCTTCTTTTCATATGTATAACTTTCTCCAAAATCTTTTTTTTTTGCCTGAATTATGTCTTCATCTGTTTCATCTTTGATCATTAATGTTTTCTATAGTACTCTATTACCATGGTATAGAAATCCTCAGTCCTGCACAAACTCTTGCTCCTGCACAGTTCTTGCTGGTTTCTCTGAGGGTCCAGCATCTCACTAAATTTTATTAGGTCCCAATTCTGTTTTTTCTGCAACTATTTCTAAGACAAATATAAACATTTTATAATGTTGATGTCTACCAGCTGTAGAAGTGTCCTTACACTAAGAAATTTGTTTGCATGTAGGCACTTATTTTACATTGCCTTGTATGTCTAATAGTTTATAACCATGAAAAGCAGGGCCAAAGCATGTATAGAACACTCTGAGCTGGAATAGCTGGAATTTTATACCCATTTTTCATTGGCATAAATAACTACAGAAGATGCTTTTTCTTTGAATAGTATGAGGAGTAACTGCCTCAGTTACATCTCTGCAACTTGAGTGACACCAGAGCATTCATAATGTATGTAACTGAGTCCTGAATTTAGCCTAGAAATTGTGAGGCAGCTTAAATTTTGTCATACACATTATTTTGCCAGTAAAGTTAAGATATAGCTATTTTGAGACATTTTCTCACCAAGATGCAAAACACCTCTGTTTGTTTGCTGTCCAAGTGTTCCTGTTAAACATATCATTTAGCTCATATACTGCAAGTGCTTCCTAAACAATAAACAGCAGAAACATGTTTCCTACCTGATACCCTACTTGTTCATCCTCTCTAAAGTATTTTAAGTAGATATTTAACACTGGATAATTAGAAGCATCTTTATTCTGTGTTATTTTACAGTCTATAATTTTTCATAGTAATTTGATTTATTTTATCCAAAGTTGTTCAACATGTATCTTTGTAACAATTTAATTTTCATGCATGGTTGGTACCTCCTTCATTCAGTTGCCTTCATTTTGTGAGATGCTAAATTAGTCACATAAGGCTAAACAGGAAGACTCACAGCATTCTTTGAGTACCCTTTGCTCACTAAAATCCTTACATAAGATTTAGAAAATACACTATCCTTAGGGCTCAACCTCCTGTGCAGCAACACAGCTGATAGAAATAGATAATGCATCTAAGGGGAGCAATTGCATAGCCATTACTTCATATCAAAAGGAAGCATTTGCTGAAGACGGAGGTATCTGCTACCCCACTGTATCTTTTCCCACATCTTTACAAAAAACACAGCACATGCATAGTTAAGCTTTCCACAGCCTGGGGTTCTACACATTCTTGGCAAAAACTTGCTTCCTACTCCCACTGCTAAGCTGTGGTACCTTTGTTGCTGGGGGGCTGCCTGTTTCTAAAACAGTGTGCAGGATTTCGCTCTGCAGTATTAGCTTTGAAGTAAAGAACAGGCACCATATGCTGAAAGTATGTAAGCATGTAAGTATTATATAAAGAAGTTGCATTTGGTCATTTTCATGAAAAATGTGTTTTATGAGCAAGCTATTTAGAGTTTAGCACTCATTTTTTGATATTAGGTAAGGTGAATTTTAACACAGACAAAAAGTAGTTCATAAGTTAACACTTCTACATTGGTGCCATCTGAATGTTTTCTTTTTAACAGAAATATTGTTAGTAAAAACTTATTTACTAAGTGAACATCAACTTTGTTAACAGTTTTAATTCAAGTCACGCAGAATAATGGGCCATATTCTGTATTTAGCCTCACATGAAGCTTCAGCAGAGAATAAGGTGGGAAGAAGTAATTTCATGCTGTCTCTGTGCTCTCTGAATTCCGGGCTTGATCAGGTCTGCTTGCTCTTGGCCAAAGAGCCCAGGGGTTGAAGTCGTAACTGTATAAAATTCAGGGTCCATGTAAGAAGAAATAAAACTCAACAGAGCTTGGCACTACTGTGAAATCTTTTTGTGATGGGGCCAAAATCATCTTTGGTTATAGGTTATAGTTTCGATAACTCACTGAAGTGAACTGTGTTGCCCAGAAGGGGCATGCAAGACAATTCCCCATGCCTTTGATGTTCACTGATCATTTTGGTAAACCTTGTTCTTCCTGGCTTCACTCAATTTTTCTTTGTTAAGATAGATCTTAGTAGATGAATCTTGTGCTGTGCTGTTTCTTTGTTTATCCTGTGGTCCATTTTTCTCTGATTTAGGGAGTCTATGATTTTTTTTTTCTCTCTTCCACTAGGATGTGTAGTGAAGTAATTGCATCTTTCTTTTATACCACAGCTATACCTTTTCTAGGTTCCTCTGTAACCCTACTTACCCCACACACCTTCTTCTTCCATCTTCCTTCTAATTCACCATATCTTAATGACCAAAAAAATTAAAGTACCAGTCAAGGAAGTATTGAGGAGGATTAAGAGAAACAGTAGCCATGAAATAAGCCAGGTTTCCAGTGAAAAGGAAGGGGCTGAAATGCCAGCCTTCAATATATTGTTAGAGAGAGCCATCTCTCATAGAAATTTTAAATGTTTGAAGAAAGGAAGGATGAGTGTTTGATTTTTGTTTTCTTGTCATCTCCACATGTCTCTTGGCAACTAAATTCACCTATTTTGTTTTATAACAGCTTAAGACTATCCTGACAAAAATAAAGGCTAGAAAAAGGAGAATAGTGCATCCTTTATAGTGCATTTTTTCCATATCAAATGGGTCATATGGCCATGGACTGTAGGCCCTAAGGCTACCTATGACTAGTTTTGTGAGAAATTTGAGACACAGACAAGAAGCAGGACCAGTACAGAGTTTCTTTGACTTTCTCTTCCTTTCGGGAAGGGATGTGTGAAATTCTCAGCCAAACGTGATCCAACAAAAGAGGAGTATCATTAGCAAAAAGGTAAATGTAAATAGATGAAATGTGCATTTTTCCCAAGGTTGTGAGTCTTTGCTAAGTGAGAGGACTTGGGGTTGCATGAGGTCTATGATATAAAGAGAATTTAATGGAACTTTTTTACTGTCAAATGCTGATAATACTTCTAACAGACTCCAAAACCAAATTCAGAACATCTCTTGGGGCAATATCTCTTCCCCTCCCACCCCGGCAAAAAAACAACCCCCAAACGCAACATATCTAAATGGCTTTGTAACTTGCACATGCATGTCTGTTAACACATTTGAGTCAAATTTTCTTCTCAATTACCCAGGTAAACCTAGAGGTTCATCCTCACTTTGATATATATAATTCTGGACCTTTTCCTTCCAGCAACTTTTCCTGGTACCAGAAGTATGCAAGTATGATTGCCTCTGCTTTTGGGGGATTTTAGTTTGTGGACATATGGATAGTTTCTAGTGACTGAATCTGCAGTTATCAGCTGCCTCCCTTCTGATTCTTTCATTGATATTACAGCCCGCTGCACATGAAATCACATTCACATGACAAATCTGGAATAGAACTGCCTTCCCTGCTGTCATTAACTTTCGTTCATCATGATGTTTCGGTGAACTACCAAGCTCACTAGTAGTAATGAGATAAATATAACCAACTGAAGTAATGACACAAGTATAAGCAGCAACTTTATCTTGCCATTTCAACTTTACACTTGGGAGAAGGAATGACAGTTCTGAACAACTATCACAGCAGTCGCTGATATTAGCCTAAACTGTTTATGTTGACAAGGTTTATAAAGGAGGCTTGTAACATCCCAGTGGATTCACGTGTTATATATGTCCGCTTGTAAGTGGTTGCAACTTCCTTTTGGCATTGTAATGGCTTAAGAGTAAAGAAGCTACATAAGCCAAATTTGTTCTTGCTGTAATTGATGCAATTGACTTTTTAGAGGATCTGGCCCCAAGTACACATTTACTCCCTTCAAAGTTAGGTTTTTTTATTTATATTAGTGAAACAGCATTATGCTTTCCCTGGTTTGCTCAAGATTTATGGTGATATAAATATAGAAGGGGTACAGAACAAGGTTTCTGAAGTAACTACCAAAGTACTTAGTACTGCAGAAGAAGGGCTAAATATTTCTTTCAACTACACTCTTGTAAATCTGAAGTAATACTGACTAAATCAAAATCATTTAGTTTGACAGAGAGGAAAAGTCAATACCTAATACAGAATGTAGATGGCCTTCAACACACAGAGCAGTAAATCTGTGCTATCAGACAGCATACCTGTACTGATGAGACACTAAAGTAAAAAACTGATGCAATACACTGGGAA
Organism: Apteryx rowi; assembly: GCF_003343035.1. Classification (NCBI taxonomy): domain Eukaryota; kingdom Metazoa; phylum Chordata; class Aves; order Apterygiformes; family Apterygidae; genus Apteryx; species Apteryx rowi. The sequence continues at coordinate 171,731 of NW_020449252.1, read as the reverse complement.
AAAAAAAAAAAGCAAAGCAGTTCTAACAAAGTAATAGGGGAATGTGCCTGCTAAGCAAATGACCTAGGGTAGATGCCAGTCTAACCTGTCACTATACATCTGAAGCTACTGTTTTGACTTCACCAGCATAACTGAGAGCAAAATATGTTTGGTATATCTTTAAAAGAGGCCAGCAGCCTTAGGACAGCAAACTGGCATTGAACTCTGTAACCTATACGTCAAAAGAATCTGACTTGTTAACATACTACCTATGATAGTGCAGTTGCAGATAGCATCGATGTATCTGTGATTCTCATTATTCATGTAAGCATGACACCTTCTATGTTATCCTTGCTAACGTTGTATATTAATCTACTTTGCAGTTTTATGTCAAATACCTTTTTGAAATCCAAGTAGATTATGTCCTTTAATCACTTAGCCCAGTCTGTGTTCCTTGTGATCTCATATCTTATTAATATCTTTAGGATCTTGCCTACCACCAAGGTCAAACTGGTCTATAATTTCCTAGCTCCACCCCAGGCCCTTTTAAAGAGGGTTATGTTTGTGTAACTGTGATCCTTTGGTAACTGCCTTCTTTTCAGAAGTCTATGAAAAATCTTTCACCTCTTTCATATGCTTTTGAATTCTGAAAATTTCTAGAAACCCTGAAAATGCCATCTGTCTTTAGTGTTCTAATTTGTCCCAGTGCTGTTAGAGTATATATCTGGACTCCTCACTGCTAGAAGTTTTCCATATCTGGAATCATCTCAATTCTTCTTCCTATACAGAAAGTAACTCACTTCATTTTTCATTTATCTCCTTATAGTGTAAGGTTTCTGAAAATATCCATCTAATCTTTAATCAAAGCCTTCATCATCTTTTGCACTTTTGTGAATGTAATGAAACTTTTACCATCAAATTGTGGGCAGCATACAGGATTGCTTGGGTTATACAAATATTCTTGATCAGATTCTACTTTCTACACATTTTACAGGTGCAAATCCAAAATAACTCCAAGGAAAGCAATAAATATTTTTACTGATTTACTGACAACAGAATCATACCTGTGTCTCTTCTTCATTGTATCCCATCTTCTCTCTGTATACCTATCAGATTAGAAGTTATTTAGCAGCAGAACCATTGTATTTTGTTATCTTGTACACCTCCAAGCATAGTAATGGAATTTAATAAACAAAATTAAATAGTTACAACAGTACAGTAAAGAACAATTCATAGGTTACAGGCTAAAGTTGGTCATGATGAAAAGGCATCAGACAGAAATAATGGCTTAGTAAATTCTGTAGGTATATACTTAGTCCAGATTAAAGTAATCACATTTGCATGGATGAAAATGATCGGTAGAGAAAGTTAATTAAACAAATAGCATCCCTGCCAGCAGCTTCAACAGAAATGCAAATGGGCAAAAAGACCCATCAGCAGCAGAGACCATACCTGTCATAATTAGAACAGATGCTTTTGGTTAGGCTTGACTACAATAATGAGACACACAGAAATTTTGACTTTGTATTATTAAGTCTGTGTGTGACATGAGAGTAAGCATGAGATTTGACTGGAAATTCTAGTCTCAAATCTTTCAGGAGAGCTGAAAATACATTAAAAATAAAGTATCTGAATTTATTTTTTTTTCAGTTCAAAGGCAATCCTCTTGCCATTTTAAACTTTCCTACCCTGATATTACATGTCAGTGGTATTAGATACATTTTTGCTTCTTTTTGATTTGAAATCTAAACCTGAGAGAGATTACAGATTCATTTTGCATGCAAAGCAGTGCAGATAAGGGCACAGAACATGCCGCTTACATGGTGTCAGCATTCTCAGTATGTAGCATAGCTTTGAAGGCATGTCACAAATTAAGATCACGTTTAACATACTTTGTCTTTACTGAAGCTTATGAAATCTGCCACTAATATTACAACTTTTCTTTTCTTTTACAGCCCAGCAGCTTCATGACACAATATACATACATGACTTGGTCAAGGGTACAGCAGAATGAGTTTATGAAAAATCCTAATTCTTTGTGCGGCCATAATTAGCAATATGGTGGGGGTGGGGGGGAGGGGTTCAGGTGGTGTTTTCAGTCCTTCCAGAGAAGGGGAAAGGCTTGACTAGGAGTGGGTACTTCCAGTGGATCAACACCCGGTGAGTGGCTGGTGTCATAGGCAGGGATTTGGCTTCTATACCCATGGGACTATTTTGGAGGAACAAGGACTGCAGAGCAGGAACAAGATCCATCTGACAAAGTGGAGCAAGTGGAGTGTCTTTGCCTTTCAAACCTATTGAGGAGGACTTGAAACTACATAAGCTGCGGAAGGTTTATCACAACCGAAAGAGAAATGAAGGCACAGGGAACAATGAGGAAGCGACAGCATGATGGGGGAGGCTCTGGTACTTCAACGTGAAAGGAGCAGCATGACTGGACATCTGTTTCAAGTTTCTGTACACAAACACATGCAGCAGGGGAAACGAACGGGAGAAATTAGAAGTCTGTACAAATGGGAGAATTAGAAGTAGTTGCAAAGCTATGACCTCATTAGAACATAAACAGTGAGACAGCTCACATGACTGGAGTGCTGCAAGGGATGGATATAGGCTCTTCAGGAAGGACATGCTGAGAAGGCAATGAGGAGGGCTTGTGCTCTATGTAAAGGGGTGGCTGGGTGATGAGCCAGTTGAGAGCTTGTGGGTAATGATCAGAGGACAGACCAACATGGTTAATGTTATGGTAGGCATCTGCTACAGTCTGTCTGATCAAGAACAGGATGTAAATGAATCCTTCTTTAGGCAGCTAGTGGAAGCCTCACAATTGCAGGTCCCGGTATTCACGGGAGATGCAAGCCATATGGATTATTTCTGAAGCATGCTGAAGACAACTTCTTGATGCACATGATCAAGGAGCTGAGTAGGAGAGAGACTCTGCCAGACCTGTTAATCACAAACTAGTAAGAACTGGTTGAAGATGTGGAGGCCAAGGGCAGCTTTGGCTGCAGTGACCATGAGACTGTGGTGTTTAAAATCTTGAGAGAAGCATCTAGAGGTGGTGCTCAATTTTGCAGGGAGGGAGACAGGAAAGCTAATGCTCAGCTGGTGTTGAAAATTGCAAGAGATGTGAAGGGCAACAGGAAGAGCTTCTATAAATGCACTGACAGCAAAAGAAAGGTTAAGGAAAGTGTGGACCCACTGCTTCATGGGGCAGGAGACATAGTGACAAGAGGCATGGAAAAGGCTGAGGTATTCAATGCCTTTACTGTCTCAGTTTTCACTGGTAAGACCTGCCCTCAAGCCTCTTGCTTTCTCAAGCCCACCAGCTGCTTATGGGAGTGAAACATTACCCACTGTAGAGGAATATCGAGTTAGGGAGTACTTAAACCAGCTGAACATATACAAGTCCATGGGACCAAACAGACGGTTGAGGAAGCTAGCCAGTGTCACTGTGAGGCTGTTTTCTATCATTTGAAAGGTCAGGGTGATCAAGAGAGGTTTGTGACAACTGGAAAATGACAAGCGTCACACTCATCTTCAAGAACGGCAAGAGGGATCCAGGGAACTACAGGCTCATCAGCTTGACCTCAGTCCCAGAAAAGGTTATGGAACAAATCTTCCTGGAAGCCATTTCCAACCACATTAAGGACAAGAAGGTGACTGAGAACAGTGAGCATGGATTTCCCAAGGGCAAATTGTGCCTGACCAATATGATTGCCTTCTCCGATGAGAAGACTGGCAGTGTGAAAGAGGAGAGAGCTGTGGATGTGTTTACCTTGACTTTAGTAAGGCCTTCAACATGGTCTTTCATAGTATCCTTATAGTCAAATTGGTGACTTATGGACTGGATAAGTGGAGGACAAGATGAGTGGAAAATTGACTGGACTGCTTGGCTCAAAAGGTCATGATCAGTGGTATAAAGTCCAAATAATGGCAGGTTACTTATGGTGTTCCTCAGAGATCTTACTGTGACCAGTACTGCTCAGTGTCTTTATAAATGATCTGGAGGAAAAGATGGGGCTCAATCTCAGCAAGTTTGTTGGCAATCCGAAATTGGAGAGACCAGTTGATACACTCAGGACCAGCTCTAGAAAAATGGTCAGTGAGGTAGAAGATTGAAAATTTGTCTGAACTGTCCAGCTCAAAACACTGAGATTAGTGGCATGAAGTCAGGCTCCTGAGTGTACCCTGGGGTCAATATGGGGACCAATGACATTTAACATCTTCATTAATGACCTGGATGATGGACAGAGCAGTGCACCCTCAGCACATTTGCAGAGGATACAAAGTTGGGAGAAGCGGTGGATACACCACATTGTTGTGCTGCCATTCAGAGGGACCTCAACAGGCTGGAGAAATGGGCCAATGGGAATCTTGTGAAGCTCAACAAAAGGAAGTGCCAAATCCTGCACCTGGGAAGGAATAACTCCAGGCACCAGTACAGGCTGGGGGCTGACTGGCTGGAGAGCAGCTTTGCAGAGAAGGACCTGGGGGTCCAGGTGGATAACAAGTTGGTCATGAGCCAACAAGGTGCCCTAGATGCAACTTGCATCCTGAGCTGTATTAGCAGGAATGCAGCCAGCAGGTCCAGGGAAGTGATTCTTTGCCTTTAATCAGCATTTGTGAGACTGCATATGGAGCACTGTGTCCAGTTTTGAGCTTTCCAGTACAAGAGAGACATGGACATACTGGAAGGAGTCCAGTGGAGCCCTGATAGACAAGGAGAGTCTGCAAGAGCTGGGTTTGTTCAGCCTTAAGCAGAGAAGGCTCGGGGGAAGATCTCATTGCTGTCTTCAGCTACCTAATGGAAAGGTGTAGAGGAGATGGAGCCAGACTCTTCTCAAAGGTGCACAGTGGAAGGATGAGAGGCAATGGGGATAAATTGGGACATGGAAAATTCCAGTTAGACATAAGGAAAACCTTTTTCACTGTGAGGGTGGTCAAACACTGGAACAGGTCACCTGTGAGGCTGTGGGATCTCCATCCCAGGAGGTACTCAAAACTCCTCTGGACACGGCCCTGAATGACCACAACTTTTGGACCAGATGAATACCACAGACCCTATACCTCATAAATGATTCTATGATTAAGTGGACAGTGTTTAACCTCATGTTAATCCTATGCTTAAAGTGATTTCAGAGAGATCACACACTTACTTGAGCTGCGGCCTGAGCAATAAGTATGCCAAAGTTGAAGTCTAAAAACTCTATTTTTCCTGTTTATTTTTTTCCTGTTTTTTTTTTCTTTCTTTTCACAAATATAAATGACTGCATAAGGGAGGAGGCACAAACAGTAGCGTTTATTTGGGAAGCAGAGAGAGGGGATTAAATTCTTCACGTTTACCAAGCACAAAATAACAGATAGTAAAAAATTCCTGGAATTGTTTTAACATTGCATCCAGTAGAGGGCAGGAGAAACTATAGAACAGATTGCACACACTGGTTTGTTACTTTTACACTAAGAAAAACCTACAAAAGAAAGGGATGTCTGGACTTTACAAACACTTCTAGACAGAATGGGTAAAAAGGTAGGTTAATGCCTAATTTTAATAATCTTGAAATGGTCTAGCACAACACTGATCATTTTCAGCAAAGTAGTGTAACACAAATTATCTGTTGGTGAGAATAGGTATTCTGAATACAGTAGTCAGAGCAATTGTCATGAGGATATGAGGCTATGTTAATATAATGCTAATTATTGCAATAATATAAATATTCATTATAATGACAGTGAACAAAATGTAAGGGTAAGTATTCATTTTCAAGTACAATGAGAAAAGAAAAATTTTGCAGTTTGCAACAGGAGAATAGGGATTTTAAGTGATATTTTGATCAAATAATGTCTCACTGAAAACACAAGGATTATTCTCTAATTTGTGGTAGGAGTATCCAACACTAATACATGTTCAGAGATTGCATCCTCACTAAAAAGTGAATAATATTCAAAAACAATAAAAAGATAGAATTAACATAGGGTACAGAGAAGATTATCAACATAAAGATCTCCATAAATGTCTGCTGTGTCTTATATAAGCATATTGAAATTAGTGACAACAGTTTTTACCTGTAGATAATACCTTGAATTAAGTTAGGAGCAGCAAGTGAGTATAAATAAATAATGCTTTTTTGTGTATTTTAAAGTGTCTGAGAATATAAATGAATCTATCAGAGTTCCTCTGAGATTCAGTTGAGGCTTGGTATTTTTCAATATCAATTGTAGTTTTAGACTGTCTTTCAGTAATTTTAAATAAATTCATTTTGCAACTAAGCTGCCATAAGTTAGGTTTAAAAGGCAGTTTTGCTTAACGGTTATTTCCTCTCTCTGAGAGAAAATAAAACAATTCTTAAATGTATTTTTGTGAATTGATTTTTGTTACCATGCCAAAAGTATGGTTACACGGACCCTTGCAGAGATGGGTTTTAAAGGGATACAAAGGGAATAAAATCCACCTGCTATACCACTGTGGACTTTCAAAGTAATTTGATCAGCTAGTCTATCCAGAGGTAGGAGGAAGTTCACAAAAATCCTCACCCATATCTCCTTTACTTTGCCATCCAAAAGAGTCTACAATTTGTAATACATGCAGGCAAAAGTCCTGGTAATGACATAGAATCCTGTTCAAGGAGCTCTAAAAACGTGGAAACCAGTCAACTGAAATCATTCAACCAACCTACTCTTCACTTAGCCTCTGCTTCTTCCCTCAAGCAAAACCACAAATCACAAAACAAGGAGGAAGAAGCAGCAAGCCCTTCCTCTGAGTTTAGAAGGGAAAAAAAAAAAAAAATCAATTTATAGAAGGCTTCCAGTCTGTACTGTTTCAGGAGTATAAGGCTTACTTTTGGCTTAGCTGACCTTGTCTCTTTTGAATACTACATCAGTTATCATTAATCCTGAATGCTTTTTGTGTAAGATCAGGCAGGTAAATTCACCCTTCCATCAAAGGCAGTTCCACATAGATCTCCCAAGGTAAGAAAAATACTAAATATTGTGACAAGTAGCAAGGATAAGGTGAAAATCCACTAAGGCATCCAGGCTGGACGATTTCTGAATTATGCCTTTTTTTTTTCTTTTTTTTTTTTAATATAATCATCTAATACCTGAGGCAGAGGCAGAAGTGAAGTTCTTCTAAATACAATTTGGCAGAAATTGGGTTTCTCCAAGAAATATCATTTGTTCATACAGAAGCTGCCTAGATCCTCAAAATTTAGAAAGACGGGGATTGCTGCCTCTGTCATGGGCAAGATTTTGCTTCTGGTGAAAGGCAGGCACAGCTGATTCACTGTTTCTTCTGATTGCCAAGTTGAGTGAGAACTAATTGATAGTTGACTTTGTTGCTCATAAAGGCAAGGGCTAGCTAGAAGATACTGCCAGTAAACAGTTAATTCAGATTGGCTGAAGTCTTTTCCCCTCAAACAGTGGTGCATCGCACTGTTTGAATATTCATTCCCTTCATTTTCAAGCACTGAGTAAATGAATACATCAGTTTTCACTCTTTGTAATTTATGTAATTACCTTTGCAATTTGCATAAGATTTAAGCAGATAAAAGGATTAAAGAGGGGAGAGGTTTTCTTCATAAATTTTTAACAACAAATGTAAAACTATGATTTTGGTGAAGGAAAACAATAAACATTCTTTATCACACTTGAGGGCAGCTGCTACATTGCTTGTTAGTGGATGCTTATAAGCAGACCTAGAAAGCTAGACATTTTCAATTCTGTCGCTAAGTGCCAGAAATGGGAGAGCATAGAATTTTTTTTTTCTGTGAAGACAGAGAACAAAAATTGGTTCTACACTGACTGCAATTCAGTTTTTCTCAAAGAGGGCTCTGAAGATAAATAGAAAGCAGCCTTTGGAAAGAAGCATTTATTCCTTAATTACAGCTGTATGTTATGTACTAGAGTCTTCATTGGTGGTGGACATTGGTAAAGCACCTAGAACATGTTAGCAGTATTTTACTCCTGCTCCTCAGTGTTTTGCTCACATTCCTCGATTTACCATCAAGACTATCTTCACTGACCTGTGTACTTCTGCAAAGATTCCAATTTACAGTTTGCTTTATCCACGTCCTAGTCATAATAAGGCTGGTCATGAAATGGGAAACATTTTTACTGCCCCTCTCTAAACATTTTTCATCAAAATCATCTGATCTGTCAGTATTCAGTCACAAGCTGAAAGCTAAACCTCAGGTCATCAATGACACTAATGTAAGCAGCATAAGACAAAGAAGCAGCAGAAGACAAAGGAGAATGGGAAAAGGGATGAAACAGAGAAGTAAAGGAAAGAAGAGAGAATGAAGAAGAAGAAGGGTTGCTGAGGTGAGTTCATTTTGGTGAATAAAGGTGAGTACTTTTACTAAAAAACAACCTGTATTATACCTAAGAGCTTGTGAATCTGTTAACTTTCCTGCCTAGCCCTTGAAATGTAAAATGGAATATATTCTGAATCTAATCCATAACAAATGTATTCCTATCAGTGCCTCATAATGTTTCTGTATTTCCTTGTAGGTCTCAAAGCTTTGTTTCTGAGGAAACTTGTCAGTCACTTTTAACAATAAGTTTGTACAACTATACGCTTTGCGAGACAAAAGTCAAAAGGGGTTAGGAAAATGTGTACCATGGCCTTGACTTCTTTATGATGAAATGAACAGTAATTTTAGGACACTTCAGATCATTCAGGGGCTTAAAGTTCAAAACATGAGAATTCATCACTTCAGGTGGAAGGATTTTTAGTCATGCAATAGATACACAGGCACAAAGACTATGGCAGTCTCTTATCTCAGGCTTTCAGACAAAGCATGCAAAAAGAGAATACTGATCATGACAAAAAAGTAGGCAGGGTTTTTTTCTGTAATATCTATTCTCTATTTCCTACTTAGGCAAATATTCATGTTGATTCTGTAGTTCTGAGTTCACTAGGCAATATAATACCAGGGAGTTAACATTTGAGACTCACAGGCAAATATTATGCAGCTTTTTATAAATTCTCCAGCTAAAAAGTTTTCTGGGCTTCTGTTGTATGAAATTACATTGTCTTCCTCTAGAGTTTTAACACGACATTTTCAAGGGTTGGACATCTATTACTATTTATTTTGTGATCAAATCCAAAGCCTGAATTTGAACAGATACATCAGTACATTGACACATCAGAAGCAATCATTAAATCTGTGATAATCAGGACATTTTGTCTAAAATACAAGTGCAGCACATACTTATATTTGTATTTTATAACAAACAGTAAATTTGATGCAACAGAAGATAACTATACCAATGTATTTCAGTGCGGACTGAACAGTTCAGGGTAAACAAATGGCTGTGAACTATATTACTACTAGTTGGGATTTACATTTGAGAAAATTTTGTTTGGTAGATTGCAGGATCAAAAGGAGGATGGCTGTGAAAAAAAATCCTCCACTCTGTTACTAAGCTTGACAGTATCAAAAGCAATGTAATGTAAAGTGTGGGTCTATACAACTCTAAAAATGTTGCCACTAATGCATCACGGCTTTGATCTTGCAGATCTAATCACTTTCTGTAAGCTAAATGAGCATGCCGGTGGTTAAGACAAGTGGACATAGAAAGCAGAGCACATCTTTGATGATGATAGACTGGGTGTTAGATTTGCTTCAAGGACACTAGAGAGCACTCTCTACGTAACAGCTAAGCTTAGACCTTGGAAATCTCAAGGTAAAGGCTTGTTTGCTCTATAATGTGCTCCATGGTAGTTGCTATATATGTATCTAATTAATGTGAAATTAGTGGAAAGTATGCTGTTTATACCCATTTGGGGCTTGACCTAATATAGAATTAGTGTGTAGGTAGCCCTTAAAAGCATACAGACTAAAGACAGACTAATGACATAGTGTTAGTCTGATTTATGTGGATATAATTCTGTTGAAAACAAGGGGAAATAAAAATAGAGCAGTCCCTTAGACGTGATCCTGTGTTGAAAAGAATACTGTGAGGGTACCCAGCCTTGTAGCGGCAATCAGGGCTGAGACAGAGACACAGCTGTAAGCTCAACAGCATGGTGGAGGCTGTGTTTATAACCCCTCGCACATCTCCATTTTTAATTTGTTCTCATGTAGCTCAGATGGGAAGAAGTGATGTGCAGTGTTCATGAGCTGACCTTTTTGCATTCAGGAGTGTGCAAAAACAAACTAGGAAATGAAGAACAAGGCAGGAAGCGCAGGGTCATCCAGTCATGTGTTGTCGTGATCCCCCCGAGAGATTGCTCCAGCGTATTGGAAAAAGGAGAAAAGTAAATGTCAGATCCTGGGTAAGAATATTCTAGTCCTATCTTTAGAAAGCTCATCTGAGCGAAAGGATTCATGAGGTAAAAGGCACTGAAATCAGTGGATAGTCCAATGATCTGAAGTCTCATTGACTAAATTCTCCTCTTGGTTGTAGTGTTGCAAATCTGGGGTGACTCAGCATTGACTATGTGGTTCTGGGCATATACTGCAGATGTGAAAACAGAATTCAGATGACTACTTTAACTCATTTTATAGTTTCTATCCTATGTTTTAAAAACAACGTAGATCTTGAATCATTAAAACCAAAGAAATTAAACAGAAAAGAATTTGGCCTGTATTACTCAACACTGTCTTCATTTCACCCTTTCTTTGGTTCTTTTCCTTTTCACTGGGCTTTCTCACATGGAGACTCTCCTGAGAGGCATGTTACAAAGCAGTTTTACTTTCCTTTGTTAGGCTGCCGCGTGTGCTACTTATTTCACAGCACGGGTTGACAGAGCAACACAGCGGCACCAACATCATCCTTGCTATTCTTTCTGCCACATGACGGTGTTTCTGACATAATGTCTTCAAAGCTGGTGGCACACAATGACATTTTTCAGGCACTTTCAATAAAGATATGCAAAGCAGTTTGTGTATCTTTTCTTTCATAAGAAGATTAAGAAAAAAGCCCCTGCCAAAACAGGAAAGGTTTTTTTTCCCCACAAGTGTCTGGTTTGCTTACATTAGCTGTTGAAAGTAAACACAGCTTACCTTTCTCATATATATCCAAATCTGAGCATTTGAGGGCTGAGCAGTATTTTTGGACCAGTTTGTGATCTTATTTTTTGGAAATTCAGTTCTGAAAAATGGAGGTTCTAAACTAATGGAGATTAAGGCTGAAGCAAGTTGCTACTCAGAGGCTCTGGCTGAGCTGTGGAATAAATGTATTTTGCCATGTTTGCTGAACTCCTTATCATGGGTGGTGGTCCAGTTGGGGTACACTGTATTTCTTTGTGAGTATACATCTGAGTGTTCGTTTCTCAGGTCCCCCTGTTTAGATATACGCACTGTGAGTAACAAGAAATATTAATAATAACTTGCTCTCTCACAACAAGTTCACTAGAAAAGTGCTTGGCAAAAAGGTATCATTATCACAATTTTACAAGTGGGAAAACAGGATCACTGAAACCTCCTAGGGCAGCAATGGGCCAGTGAGAATACAGTCTAGGTTTCCTGAGTTAAGCAAGAGAATCACTATCAACTCTATGAAAGACACTGGCAATGCCTTGTGTACTACACAGACTCTGATAGGTGCCTCTGGAAAGCTTCGCATTGGCTTGCTCTGTAATTTAAGCAATCTCTTGACAGAAGTCAGAATGCAGGAGTCTGAAAAGCTACATAGCTGGTGCTGTCCAGCTGGCCCGTTCCGCTTGCCCGCTTCAGTATGTTGGACTGGCTCTGGACCAAGAACATTTGTTTTTATCAGGAATCACATAAAAAACTGCAGAATTCATTCCTTTTTCCCTGCCACCTTGAGGCTAGATTTGCAGGTCTTTGCCGCAACAGAGTCTCTTTCTCTCAACCCTAACCCCCACCCTAACCCTAATTGTGGAAACTTTTTTCAGGCCTGTGCTGACACCAGGAGCCCCATTTGTGGCCCCGAGCAGAAAGTCCTCGCAGCACAGCTCTCTTGGCACCGCACCGCTTCCTTTGGCAGCCCCTTTCCACACCCACTCCAAAGGCGCCTCTACACTCTCTTTCTCTTTTCCTCACCCGAACCCTAACGCTAATAATGTTTTCATGCCTTTGCTTTTACTAAGATCCCCATTTCTTGCCTATCTGGGAATATTCTGACTCTGCCAGGAGTGGCCTGAAAATATTTTTTAGCTTAGGGTTAAGCTCGAAAGGACAGAATAGTCTTTGAGGGCCTGTTTGCCTGGGTGTGGAGTGGAGCTCCCAAAGGAACAGGTCTGGTGCCAAGAGCACTGTGCTGAGGGGACTTTCTGGTCTCGCCCACAATGGGGGGTCTTCCTACCAGCACGGGCCTGAAAAACCTTTTCACAACTGTCCTGTAATTTTTTTTTTATTCTTATTTTTCAGGTTGAGAATGCCTTCTTTTGAAAAAAACATAGGATATTACACAGTGGAATGTGTTTTCCCTGTTACGGAGGTGCCTTCTGGTCTGTCTGAGGACAGGAGTTACCTTATCAGCATTCTTTGTCTAAGAATTAGGGCTCTAATTGATGTAYCTGTCCAGGCTTTATGATAAAGGATAGATAGAGTCAACTCTGTGGTGTATGTCATCCCCTCCAAAGACACAGTACAAAATAAGTTTGAAAAATTATCTGCCGTTGATGCCTCGCTCTCACATTCTCTGTTGTCTATCAGCAAGTGAGCTGTGGAGAGTGGAGATGGTGGATAAGCAAAACCAGTGCCAGAGACTCGATTGCTAGTGTGGGCCATAGCAGCTTGGACAGGTGSTAGGGATCTTTGGGGAAAATATAATCTCTCCTTCCAGCATCACCAAAAGCTGAGATGGAAATTACATGGGAACAGATGAATTCCTGCACAGTGCCTTCAAGTTCACTGTCACTTTGGGCATATAAAGWGGTGAGATACAAGAGCTCAGGAGCCAGGATTGGGGCTCCTACTTACATTTTCRTGTACTTTTGTGCTTCTTTGGCATGGCTGAAACTGGAAAGGGAAGTGCTGAGATTACATGAGAAACATTTCATATTGTATCATCCCCAMGAGAGAGTTGCTGACCTTATTCACCTTCCTCTGGGTAATTTCTTATTGARYCCAACACCAAGTTTTTCTAAATAAATTAGATAGGATTGTTTTTTATTTTTAGATATTTGGATGGCTCAGATAACTATCYAACTTTCTAGGGCTCTAGTTTGACCCACRTTTTGATATTTGTCAACCRTCASTCTGCTAWWATTGYAGTTGAAAATCTGTCAAATAAGATTATRTCTAGCATACACTYGGCAGTGATGATTGTAGTCAAAAACTCATTCTTATTATCATTCCCAGATCCTGTAACAGAGGACTGCACGCACATAAAATTTTTYATTCACACATACAAGTGTACACATACAAGCACACAAAACCCTCAAAGTTCAAACACACAKTAGTCTTCTCCYCTTAAGCCTCCCCCRGCACTAGTTTGAAGGAATATAGAATAAACAAAGTCTRTATGCTAAGATTACTTTTACARTCCATTAAACCAGAACCTGAAAAAGSCTTTTAAAATGAAACTGCTAATTCAGGAAAGGAAAAGCCTATTAAAAATAACCAATGCATTAAAGAACAGAATATTTAGATAATTAAGAAATGTGTTTTCTGGCTGTCTAGCAGAAATCTGTTCCAGAAGTGGGTATTTTTAAGCATCTGTAAAAGAAAAGAAAAAAGGGAATGAAGATACTTTTCTCTTGTTTAGGTTTGCAGCCGTGGTTGCATGAAAATACAAAACATCACGATCCTGGAGTACCTGTTCAGCATTCAATTAAGTGATAATTTCATTTCCTGAAGGTCATTGATTTCTGAATTTTTATTAGCAGCTAGAGCTCCTCTTTTAGTACAGATACCTGCAGTAGTTAGCTGTGACAGAGATTTCAGAAGAAACATGCCTGAACTTTTCTCTCATTTCCCTGAATAACAGCTAGGTGCCAGCAACACTTACTATAAATGCAAACAATCAAGAAAAATGTATTTTTCCTAATCTGGCCTAATTTCTGAGACTGTGTAGGCAGGGATAAAATCTAATCCTCAAATTTGGGATGAAAAGTTGTAATTTAAACCATACAATGTCATAAGGCAGCAATGTACTTTTTCTCTTGCAATTTACAGCACACAATACAGAGGATATGCTTTTTTTTACTGTCAAAATATATATAKAGAGAGAGAGACCTGATGCTGAAGCAACCTGTGGCTAGCTGATCTGCCTGCGTGCAGCCATATCCTATTGCAGGTATGCAACAGCTCTGATGTGGGTGAGTGAAACAGTTCTGATGAATCCATTTGAACTTCCATGAAACCAGACTTCATGGTAATTTCAGCCTCTGAGGCTGATAAAGGCAATAATTTTCCYCAATTATTTTGCACTTTCATGCATCCCTGGTCACACTTCATCTKATWAAGAGGGGATATAAAACACTGATACAATACAAAGAAGGCTTTTCTCACAGGAGGAGCCTATACCTGCTTTTCCTTCCAGAGGCTGATTTTGGTACCACTGCCTGCTGGGAAGGAGGAGGGGGACACTGGCAGAGACACCCCATGCTGCATACAGGAACTCGTCATCTACTCATACTTCTTTCTCTGTGGTGCCCCAGAAGGTTTGTCTGAAGCATTTTTCAAGCCAAACAATCTGTGAGTGTGACATTCGCCTTGCCCTGGTACTCTAACCCCTTTGACAATATATAAATTGAGTGAAATGACCTCTCCATGGCTATGTAGTCACTCTACATCTATCTGTGTAGGTGAACTGAGCACAGAGAGAGGATTTTCCTGTGAAGACGACTCTGCATTTCCTAATACAAAGTCTATTGATGTATAAAACACAACAGCGGGAGACTGGGTAGATGACAGAATGGAACCACCCAGGCAACATTCACCCTCAAATCAGGGGGCACAAGTAGCCTTATATTCACAAAGTTTCCAGGACTATTGTCCACAAATGTTCAAGAGTCACCCAACAGACCTGCCAAAATCATGAAATGGGCTTAAAACTGATGAGATTTAGAAAAAAGGAAAAAAACCAAAAGAAAAGAGGCATTTCTACTATCGCTTTTACTTCATTATCTTATACCAAAATTATAGCTGCTAAACTATATAGAAAAGCAGCATGGTCTAAGATTTTCATATAGTCATAAGAATCTGAAATCCAAAGCTTTAAGGACAACATCAAGTACCAAAAGATTTTTGATGGAGTCACAAGAATAGGCAGTACTTGCTTTGTATCTCAATTGTACGTCCCTCTGGAGAATCCAGCAATTGTAGTAACTTTCAGAAAATACCCAAAATTTTTGGCATGCCACTTAGAAGAAACCACCTGAGCTTTCAAGGGTTGCTTTCTTTGCCTCTGTTTTGAACCTCTACAGTTAGGAGTGAGACAGCTGTTACAAAAATACAGTGCTTCCTGTAATGCAATTATGATTTCTGCCCAATTATTTATATAAAAATTTATGGAAACTCCAGGAACAAGCTTTTGAAGACAAGATGTTTTATGACAATTAAAAATATGGATCTCCTTCTGCACTTATCTACAGCATTTGTGGTACTAACACTCAACCCTAACAAATGCTTTCCTTTCTTTCCAGACCACATCACAGGCTGAATGGCATATAAAATATTTATACAATATTTGTGAATACCTTGTGCAAAATCCACATAATGTACCGTGTTGGTATTATAAGGCAGGTACTATAAAACAGTTGTTACTTTCCAGAGACAGACAGAACTGGCAAAGCAAATGGCAAGTTATCCCCGAGTGACCACAGCACGAGCAGGCCCTCAGGCTTTCTGGACGCTGACTGTGTAGCTGGGTCTTGTCTTCCCTCMTGGTCCCTTATCTGCTCCTTGCACAATGCTAATGGGAGAATCTGCCTGGGTCACTCCTTCCAGGTCCTAGAAGGCGCCACTGCAGTGCTGGAGGCCAAGACATGACATGCTCCTATGAGAATATGAGGTTATGGGGCTGAGATACAAGGCATGCAAATGCTACCAATTTTTACCTAACATGATATTACTAACTGAAGTGCTGCTGCAACGGGTTGGACCCTGCTCCATCATAGCACTCCTATTGGAAAGCCTCATGAGTCCTATCTAGACCTGAGGAACAATTTGAGGTTCCCTTTCTCAGTGTGCCCCAGTGTTTAGAAGAGGGGCTTTGACACTGAAGTAGGAGAAATGCTGCTGGGAAAAGTGGGCAAGACAAGGAGTTTCATATTCATTTCCATTTAAATTCACCAAATGCTAAGATTCACAGGAGTGGAACAAGCTTTCTCAGCTTGCTGATTTCATGAGGGGCAGAGCACGCTGCAGATTTCAGTTACTGTTTTTTTGCATAACTTGTTAATTGAAATAATGATGTTCATCTCYTTCAGTTCAGTGGCATGTAACTGAGACATTTTGAAAACATGGGAATGAACAGGAGTGTGGCAGACTTTGTATTTTCAAACATATTGGAAAGGGACTGTTTTTACAAAGATTTCACTAGCATCATGACTCTTCCCAGGAGAATTTACAATCTCAGTTATATTTAAGGAGAGAAAGAGGCAACAGAACATATGTTTGTTTGATAGCCACCATCTCAGCTCAGACCCCAGCAACTTGTATGGAGATATCCAGAGGTAAAACTGTAAAGTGGTTCAGCTTAGCCTAAAGAATTAACATCAGAGRCTATAGCTGCTCCTTATAACAGACCTTGACTAGTGGCTTACAGCTATCTCACAAGCTAAGAAAAATAATATTCTTGTGATCATCCTAACTGCCTTGAATCAATTCTCCTGCTCCCAGAATATGAATAAAATCTCCGTGGTAAACCCTACCTACTACTTAACAGTAAGGAAGACATCTAAGCCAAAGCAGTGACAATAAAGAGTTACCAAAGTCATGGGCTGCCACTTCACTGCCTCTTTCTCTCCATCTCCTGGTACTTGACCTCCATGTCAGTCTGCAACTTGTGTCTTGAAGCTTACTGAGTAGTCATTTCACATCCAGAAGTATTTCATGCATTCTTCAGCCTTTATACATTCTGTTTGTGCCCCAGTTTCTTTTCTGTTTTCAATTTTCCTGTCAGATTTAAATGCTGTTTCTGACTCTATATGACAAGTAGTTGTCTCCAGTAAAAAAAATCTGGTGGTCACAGCACCTGATGGAGGCTCAGGAGTGCTCAGTTCTGACAGTGCCATTTGACCTGCTGGATGATCTCGGACAAGCTACTTCGTCTCCCTGTGCTGCCGTTTCTCCTTTTGTGGAAACAGGGATAATGATACTGACCTTAGTTATAAAGTGATGTGATCTAACAAAGTTAAATGCTATAAAAGAATGAGACGTTATTAATTTAAGCAAGAAAGCATTTTACCTTGACATACCAAGCTCTTAAGCCTCATTGTGCCCTAGTTTGCAGCTGGCAACGTAAATCCAGGCTCTTTGGAGATCATAGTTAGTTATGAGGCAGATTATGGATTCTGCTGAGGCAGGTTTTTGCTTCAGATATACAAATACTTAATTCTGCATAAGCAAACCTCACTCTTTACTAGCATAGGAATCTTGCTCAAATATAAGGAAAAATGAAAATCCTTAAACATTTCTCTGTGATAATCACCCTATCAGAATAACAGTGGCACCTCTGCCAAAGGCTAATACTTAATCTCCTGGTGCCTGTCTGTTCAGCCTGAACTGGAGTCATGAAGTCAGTTTCCAGTTTCCCCCAGAAATGCTTTCAGAATACCAACCTCAAAAATGTACTTAACAGTCTTCAACTCACACTTTTTTTGCTGAGAATCCAGGTTGCCACATTTGCCAGAAAGTCTAATTTTAAAAGGAATTGCTCATCCAGAACTGACTCAATAGGGCAGCTTGCCTACACTGGCACAAACATCCTATTGGCAGAGTTCAGTAAGATGTCAGAGGTAGAGGTGATAGTGATGGCAATAAGCAAAATTGCTCAACAGTTTCAAATACCCTTCTTTCAGCTGCCCATTCTCTATAGGCTCCTTGTTCCTGTCTTTTGCCTGATCAGCTGTAGGTGTGGGTCCTCATTGCTTGTATTTCAGATGAGTGATGCTCGCTTTCTCCTTAGTCCCCCAGTTGCAACAGAGGCACCTTTGGAGTGTTACCAGTGGCACCACTGGGCTACTGGATGGAGAAAGAGCATTGGAGCATTTCTTGTGCCTTTCTGACCTCCAGTAGCCAAAAGACGCAACTGAACAGTAAGACCTGCTTAGTCCATCCGGGTTTGTGGCAAAGCTGTTCAGTTACACTCTGACAATGGGGAATATGTAAACAGGAGAGCTGTGAGGTGGTGCAGTTCATTTATAATGCTTGAAAAATTCCCTGTTAATCCCTAATAAGTCTTTACTATCTATAAAAAAACTCAACTTTTTGGTGCTCGTCCCTTACACTTGAGCAGATTCTCCTGGCAGTGATCAAGACACATTGCTGACACCAGAGTGACCATCTCTGTCATACTTCATTTCTTCACTACAAACACTTTCCCTTAATTCCCTGAAACAGCTAGATCACAGTGGCTTAAGCTTAAAATCAAAAACATGAGACAACTCAAAGCAAGCCTCCAGCTTGGAAAGTTTTGGTGCAGAAATTAGTTTACTAAATTATAAATATCCAAAAAGCAAGACATTTAAGAGTCCGGCAACATCAGCTGCAGGAGGGACTAGCAGACACAACTATGACATTGGATTTCAGTGTCAAGTTCATATTAAAAAATGGAAATACAAATGCCCTTTTATTAAAAACAAAGAAATCAACTGGCCTATTCATTACAACACTTCAGAAAACAGAATGAAATGGGCAGGTCCAAAGAAGGATATTAAACCCCATAGCCAAGTACTATTTCTGTTTTTGGATCCTCAGTGAGCAATCTTTTCACAGAGAGGAATTTTCTTTGAAAAATACATTAAAAATGGGTGAGAAGTGGGGTTGGCCATTTTCTATCAGGGAATATTTTCCTGGACATGAAAATTAAACCAGATGTGGATAACTGGTTTGAAAGATCTCTGGCCAAAACCATTGTTATCATCTGGGCACAAGGGGAAAAAATTAAGCTTCCTCAGGCAGCTAGAATAAATATGAATTTATGCATAAATTAATACACTAATGATTTATGCACCTGCCCTTTATCTGTTAGTCCTTTTCTCTAGAACTCTTATTTCCAAGGACCTCAGCACATTAAAACAGTCTCTCTTTGTTACTATTTTTTCCATTTTTTTTGTTATTCTCTTATATCAACTCCTGCATACCAACCTCTCTCCACACATTTAGAAAAGGCAATATTCAGTTTGTCACTATTCATATGTTTCAAGTTCAATGCTTTGCAATGCATAGAGTTTGAAATATAACTCAATGCCCTCAAAACAGGGATAGTCTCAGTTTCTTCCCATAGTACATAGCATTTATTTCTAGCTCTAAAAATGTCAGCATTGGTCTTACAGTCAGCGCAGCCTCCTGCACAAAAAAGCTGTTTCTGTTCCCTTTTAGTTCCCAGTAGCCCCTTCAGGCTGGATTTAGAAAGTAAAGGATGGTTAGGATTATGCCCCAAGTGTACAGTGCCACGGGGACCCTGCTGCCTCCGCACACTTGCTTCCCCTCCCTCACACAGTCCTTGCTGCTGGTCAGGGATCTGTTAACAGCAAGGCAGAGCTGGCACCTTGGCTTTGCAGGTAGGCTCAGGTAAGATTGCCCCTCCTCATCAGTCTGGCCCAGTGCTACTTACAAAAGTACAAGAAAGCATCAGTTAACACTTTTGCATTCCCTCACTGAGATTTCTTCTGTTGGAGACCCTCCTTTGGGATTTCCCAGAGAAGGGGACAGCATGGCCCAGGATGAGTAAAATAATTTGGTCTCTAGACAGAGAGAGAAAAAAAATGTTTTAAAAAATTCCTAGCTCAATGCATTTGGATTTGCTACATCCTTTTTGTGGTTTCCACATTGAAACCATATCGAAAATATCTGAAACAGATAGAGAATCATGGCAGTGTGATGGGGGCAAGGCACTTTGATGCTATGTGGTGCTTAGCTAGCACTGAGATGAGTGCATCATATAAATACTTGGAGAAAGTATATAAATGTTTTATTGGCACTAATTTCAGATGACCTGCATGCTGTATTTCTCTTGGTGTGCCATACTCATGTGAGCTCCAATAAAATCTTTATACCCTACCATCTCCTCAAGCACTGGATACATATTTTCAATTAAAGTTGAGGAAATAAATATCAATAGTAGAAAAGGAGCAAGGGTCACGTTGGTAAGAGATGTCTTATGTCCTCTTCCCCTTTCCTGTGGTTTTCATATTATTTCTAAGGTGCCGATTTATTCTCTACTTCTGCCCATATTCCCTCTCTGCTTTTAGCCTAAACAATGTTTATCCCAGAGATTTTCTCTGTAATAAAGCATGAGTGAGAGTGTGGGCTTCACAAGYCTGACCTGCAATTCCTCCACTGCGCAGCAAATTATGTTGAGTTTGTTTTTATTGCTTTGAGCAACAATAATGCAACAAAAAAGCATATGTTTGAATAATCATAGCTTTGCACAGGATGAGTCAAAAGGCAAGATCATGCAGTTTAGCTTTCCTTATGAAATACTTCTGGGAATACGGATGTGGAAGGAATCACCATCGCCCCTGAAAACTGTTCAACAGACCGCTAATTGAACAATGTGAATAGACTTTTGCAGTGTGCTGCAAACACCTAGCATTGCAGGACACAAAATATTGGCCAGCACTTCAAGTAGAGTTAGAACAAAAATATAAGCAGAGCAGATATAATGCGTCTCAGAAAGAGGATAGGATATCAGACCAGGTCCCTGCCATAGCAAGAGATTAGTTAGATGAAACTGGAAACCCAAGGAAGCAGACTACTCCCTATGCTACAAGGAAAGACAAAAAAATCCTTGTAACATGAAAGCTTTTTCAAAAAATTTGTGATATAAAAAGCCTCTTCTATTTTACCTACACCTAAAATGATACATTATCTATGTTTTGGTGCATTTAAAACTTCAGGAAAACTCTGGTCAAAATTAGTGGCTGGTCCTTTATTTTATAACCACCAGGGGACACCTCAGAGCTTGTATAAAACAGCAGGGCTGCAAGTACAACTAAAAAGCGACATTGCTTCAACAGCGTTCTAAACGTTTTAAATTCAACACTCTTTTATTGCCTTGGGGCTTAATTTCAGTCAGTATTTTAAATTGTCTTCCTTTTTTATTAYGGTAACTTTGATAAACAGTGATTCGATAGGAATTGCTTCTAGTGACCTAAACTGATTGTCATAAGTTTATGCTATTTGTAGTGCAAAATGATTATTCAGTTCATAGTTAAATACAAAGTCATGTTAAAGAGTGATCAAGTCAGTTAGGAATGATTATAACAAAAATTGTAAGAGATCCAAGATTTTTCTTATGCCTCAGTTTATTCAGTCCTCAAAGCTAAAACTGAAACTCATATTTTCATGATCTCAGAATATTCAAATATTGGTGCAAATAGATAGGCATATTTTCATGTCTTCACAGTGTATAAATGTGAAATCAATTTTTTGTTCTCTCCTGAGCTGAGAATACAGTTGTCCTATGCATTTATTTTCAGAGAAAGAGATTTCAAAAAAACATGAAAAAACATGCTTATGTCATATAAATGGCAAAGACTTTATCATAGGTTTTATTTAAGACTAGTACTCTGATTTTCCCTTTGCTTTTCTGTTAAAATGAGAAAAGCAGAAAACTCCCCAAAAATTTGGGAATATAGGTTAAGTCAAATTAAAGAGATAACATGCATCTTGGACCGAGATTTTTTATGGGTTTTTAAGCACATTTTAAAAGCTTTGAGGATTTTTATGCTACACTGTACCTGAGGAATTGGTAAAAATGTTTAAAGACAGGGTATGTAATGGAAATTCTAGGAAAGCACAAAGTTTAATCTCCTAAAGACCATGGTTTTGAGATGTTTTGCAGCATGCATAAATGCAGAGGTGATGATTAACTGCACATTGCTGTTGCTAAGTTTTGTTGGCAACTATGTCTCCAGGATCACATGGTATTCTGGGGACTTTCACGAGCACTGAAGTGTGTGTTGTCTGTATGAAGTGTGTGGTATGCTGATTTCCACTAAATTTACCCCTGTAAATAATTCACAATGCATATCTGATTTTTTTTCTACCTCAAAGTTTTGAACAAGGTTTTGTCACTGACTGAGCTCTTTAAGACCCTAGCACTTCTTGCAGGCCTGTGCAAGAAGTGGGTATTACTTGGCCTCACAGAGGGAAGCTCTTGGTGTGAAACCTTTGAGATAATGTAAAAGGAAGGTTTAGAGACTGCTGCTTTCTTCCTCTCTCTTGAATCAGCCATCAGATTGGTCTTTTGGGGTATATATTCTGTTGACTGACAAAAACTGCCTTGTTGGCCATATTTCCTCTGCGCTCATAAGGGCGTTATAATTACCTGGGTGTAGGCCAAGGACCTGAACCATTATCCACTGAAACTCATGGGAACCTTCTAACCGGCCTCATTGACTTCCACCACCAGCATAGTCAGACGGGTTAAAGGCAGTACTTAGCTTTACTCTTATTTCAGCAACGAAAAATGTAATCTTTCCTAAAAGTTGTTCTTGTGTATTGTCCTCAGATAGCTAAATAAATATCACCATGGTCTTATGTCATCCCACTTCTGTAACATACACAGAGGCTGTAACTGAGTTTATTATTCAGATGTATTCAGCTATCGAAAGCAAACTAACTGGCACAACATCTGCCTCAGGGATTTTTCAATACTGTAGAGTCACAATATATTAAATGACAAAAATGACAGCATTTGGCAGGTTTTTTGATCTGAAACTTGGTTCAGATTTGACTGGTCACAGCAACCAATGACAAGTCCTATAAACAGGGCCTAAATCTGAAAAATTCGTAATTGCAAAGTAGTTTTATTCTAAAGTTGCTTTGAAAGCAATGCCAGTCACGACTGAGGCAGCTGCGAGTTCAATGCTGTATCTCCTTGTCTTTATGAGAAAAGTAGTGTCATTCCTGCAGTGCTTTCTAAATCAAAGGTTGACACATTGTAACAGGATTCTTCAGATAATATCCAGTTTTGAGATGGATGACGTGTGTACGTACACAGACAGAGAAGCTTTAGTATTTTGATTCACAATGAAAAGTCAAGTCAACTTCTTACCTCATAGTGAAGGGACTGGCAGGAGATGAATGGGTAACTGAGGCATCTTTCCTGGACTATGGAAAAAAAATAAAGCAAAATATTTTGCCTTGGTATTCTACTGCTGCATACTAACAAAATGTTTCTGATGAAATCTAAGTAACTGTAGTCCCTCTTCAGTGGTCCTTCCTCAAATTCTTTGTTAATCTCAAAACACTGGTGCTCTGAGTAGAGAAAGTGCAGAGTTGCCATGTGGAAAAAGGTGAATGACTCTGCTACACTTTCCTCCTTTAATACTGCAGCTGTTCAGTGATATATGTCTTCAGTGTCTATACTTGAAAAATAAGCCATTATTTAGGTGCTTTAAACATTAAGATTTGATATGCCATTCACATATTTTTATGTAATATCTCCCCTCATTAGCATTTCATCACATACATGTAAAAAAGGAATCAGCACAGTACTATTCAGATTGATATGTATGAACTTTAGCTAGATGGCAACATTTAATTGCCTAATACCAAGTCACTAGTTCTTCTGTTCACGGTGGTCACATGCAGAACCCCTATCAGAAAACTAGTGTCAAGTGAAATTGTACTGAATGTTGTCAAAACTGCTGTCATTCTCAAGAAACAAGCTCTTTGGGTGATTTCTACTAGTGCCCTCTCAGGAAGGGGAAGGCTTGATTTGATGCAGAACAAATCAAATGGTACTAAAACCTTTGAAAATGATAAATTCTGCACAGAACAGCACTTATAGTCATTTGCAAGTAGGACATATTTGACACATGATTGCCTTTCAGGTTAAAATGATTTCTTTCCAGATAAAGATTTTCTCCCTCTATTAAGTTAGTATAACCAGACTGTGTTCGTACAAACACCTATAATGATTATTTTTTCCTACCACACTGCTGCTATAGCTTCTGTTGTCTGACTAGCCTACATACTTCTTTGAAGTAATGTCAAGTATTTTTAGTCCTAAACGTCATTATAAATAGTCTTGAGAAATGTTGCTAGGGAGGCGGACAAACCTGTGAACTCCTTTTTTCTCTAAATCTTTTCCAAATTCTTTGTCTGAGGTTTTAAAAGATATTTTTCATTTAATAAATGCTGAGCATCTAATATTGTACTTGCATTCCTTTTCCTTTGGCATACATTTTTCAGCACTCCACCATCTGCCCCCACATTGCTCAGTTATTTGCTGCAGTTTGCTCTTTCAGCTCTGAGGGCTCTGGACTTCCTCCACGTTCAAACTCTGCGTAATCAAACTCTCCACAAACTTTTGCAGAACAAGACTGGGGCTGGTCTCTGCTGCAACAGTAAGGAAATGTTTGCCTTTGGTGGAACATAAATATTTCCCAAAATGAAGTATCCATTTGTTTTATCGAGGTACAAAATAGGATGGATTTAAGAGCCAGCATAAGCATTTTGTTGAATTAAAGCTGCAGAAATCAATGGCAGTTTTGTGGAAAACTGAGTATTGCATACATTGTTTCAATGCTGGCTCTGTAGGGTGGACTCTATAATGACTTTTTGTCTGTAGTTAAGGAAAGTGTGCTATATCTGAAAAATTGACACTGTCCCACAACCTCCACAGTCACAGCTTGCTTTATTTTATCCTCCTCTGTGCACCTTGGCTGAAAGACAGGGGGTTTCTGCACATGACCTCTGTCTCCCCAGCCTTATTCCTTTCAAAGAGGGATCTTCTCTTCCTCTTGCTGGCTTGTAGGACAGGTGTCTAAGAGACATCTGTTATCTCCTAGGGCAACTCCCTTGCCTCTTTAATTTAAAGGTCCTCATTCTAGGCAGCTCTATCCTGAGGAGGAGGTGATTGGTTTCTTAAAAAATAGCTTTTCATTCCTCAGTCCGCTGTCTGTCAGTCAGGGTTTTATACTAAATGCCATCATAACAGTGTCTGAGCCTGGAATTTATCATCAGCAAGTTGGGCTTTATGGACACTCTGTTTTCTCCCCATGTGTGGTAGGGAAAAGGGCTGTAAACGCACTGCTTTGAGAAGCGTTGTGTTTTCCTCTGTGCTTTCTATTTTAGCTGGTTAGTGTTACGAGTGTCGCTGCTGGAGTGGGAGACATCAGTAAAGAGCACAGTTATGAAGAGTTTCTCAATCCAGTCCCGGACAGTCCTGATCTCTCCTGTTCCTGGCCATGCCACYGCCACTAGATGAAGGATGCCTCGTTGTCAACACTCATGAGCTTCATCCTGGGCTTATTGATCTGGCTTTATCTGTGAATTAAGGATCTCCATTATCTATTCACTGTTAGCACTGGGGTGGGGGGGTGGGGGTTGGAGTTACTGTGATATTTTAGACAAAGCCCTTTTTTGAGATTTACTGCTTAGCTTTGGTTCTTTCAAGTTCCCTTTGATGCAGAGGGAAGCAACTGCAACTTTTTTAACTTCTTAATAACAACAGTATTAGCTGATTGCAGATATATCCTGTGGCAGGGCTGTCGTCTATCATATGTATGCGCAGCTAGGTAACATCTGCAGAACTGTCTTTGTAGCAGATGATAGCAAGCCTGACAGTCCAGTTGAGCAGGATTAAAACATTTCTCCATTATTTTCAAAAAATACAACAAAACCATTTCAAAATCACTTTTCTTTTTTTTGTAAGTAATAGTTTTGAAAGTATTCACCATCTCAGGAAGCAGAAAGGCAATCTTTTAAACCAAGAATCACAGGAGAGGAGAAACTAAAATAAAATGAAGTCTTGGACGATGAGTTTTTGGTATTCAGGGGCTGGGTGAGCTGACGACAGGCCCTCTAAGGAGAGAGCTGCTGATAATCAAGACGTGCAAGCTGCTGCTGAGCACCTGAAGGACTGCATGACTTCAAACAGCAGCAGGGGCAGAGGGGAGTAAAAGGGAGCAGGTGATACTGTGTATGCCGAGAGTCGCTAGAACGGGAATTTGAAAACAAAGGGTTGCTTCCTCCTAGTAAATTTGATGGAACATGTACTGATTTTTATTCCTTTCAGTAAGGATTGTATGATTTTTCTAGCCTTCCTCCAAAGGTGGTTTATCCTGGCTTGTTTGGCTTTGTACGAAAATGCACAAAGTGCTCCAGCAGTCACCTTGTCTTGCCTGGGAGGCAGCTGCTACCAGTTAAGAGACGGCAAGGCGCAGCCTTTTAAACCACCTCTCGTTGCTCGACGTCTAGTTCTGCTCTGTGGAAATGCATCTAGTCACGGAAGGGTAAAAGAGAACAGAAGGGCAATTTTACTAAATGTGCTAAAAATTTACGAGATGTGTGAATGTGCATATGTTAATGAAAGTACCGCAGGTGAAACAACAGCATGTTAATTGGCACACCAGCCCTGAGCACAGGTCTGGGAGCACAATTGAATGGCCGTGTTGACAGACCCTATTTGTTGTTACTATATAATTACTGTGCCGTAGTTTTGCTCCTTCATGTCATATCTGGGCTGGTTTGTTTCTATGTTTTGTAAAAGTATTGATGCCTTTTTGTATCCAAGTGTTTAAGAAAGAGTGAATTCCTTACCTGTGAGTTTCTTCACTTCAGCATTTATTATACCCATATCCAAACAACGGTGAATAATGAGTTATTGATTCCAACCTCTGGCCATTCTGTTAGGTACGTAAGTAAAGAGCCCATTCAGCAAACAGGCAGAATAGAGAGAATAATTATATAGCTGTTTTCTAGGCTGAAAACTATCTCTGTTTTCTGGACCGTGCCCATATCATTAATAGCTGGGGAAATAACGAATGTAATAGCTTGAAGAAGTAAAATGTCTTCAACAACTTCTGCTTCAGGGTGAACATCATATAAGCAAGATCACTGAATGACATCAAAGATCCATGGACTACCTCATCCTTTCAAACGCAACTAGGATAGAAAAATAATGTCAAATAATATTCCCTAGAAAATATAATTTTACATTTAAAATACAGTAAAAAATAAAATCAAGTAAAGTAAACACAAAAACCCAAGGGATTAATTGGTTTTAGGCTTTTTATCCAAATCCCATCCTTGTTTTCTAGAACAAGGTTCAAATAAAACAAAAGCAAACTGTAATAATTGCTATTACAAGTTGATTTTGAGAAGTGATTACTCAGTCATGCAGGTGGCTACAGATCTCTAGAAAAAGAAGGTCCTAGTCCTAAACATTTTGGTGTAATTCCCTGCTTACTTCCAGATTCATTCATGTTGATGTCCTAAAGCAAGGTCTTCGGAGTCTGTATTATTGTCAAAACATATCCACATGGTTCAGCTTCTTCTGACAACACGTAGTCCCTACTTTAGTGGATATTTTTAATGAAACACCAAAGCCTGAAAGCCAAACATGCAGGTTTTGAAGGACATGCATCTGTTTCCGTGTTCGACTTTGTGCCTGTGTCTCTGCCTATTCTTGAAGGGCAGTCACAGGAACAGCAGGCTCCCAAACCTCTCTGCCTCGCGGCTCAAGGAGGCCATGCAGGCAGCCTGCCTGGCTGTGCATGGCGGCGGGCTTAGCTGCCTGATAGCGTGTGGGCGGCTGCCGAATGCCACACACAGAGAGCCCCGACTGTTCTACGGGATGACCCTCAGCCACGTTGCGCTTCCAGAGCCAAAGTGCAGATAGTAAATCTGATCACACGGCCTCTGGCGTCCCTCAGAAGGCTGTCTAGACATAGCTATCCAGCTGATCAGAGTTTCTGTGTTTCAGCACTGTGTTAAAGCAATGCATGTGATAGGATACTGAATAAAATCCTTACCGATGTTTCTCACCCCTCGATGTCAGCGAGGCGTAGCAGAGCCATGATGGAGGCTGACAAATGCAAGCTCCGCACAGAGCGATGTATGTGATGTATGCTCTACAAGTCCAGCTTTTGCAGGAAGCCTTGCAAGGCCTTGCCAGCAGGCTTATGAGGCACCCAGATCAGAGCACATGAAGAGTATAGGGGAGGCGATGCTGCAGCAGCGAGGAGAGTCTGGCACACAACGTTGTGTCTCATCTGGACAGACCCAGCAATGCTGAATATCCCCCATGGATAGTTTATAGCACAGATGCCTCCAAAATCTGGATCAGGCCAGGACTGACTGAGTAAAACCACAAACATGGCATAACTGTAGAATAATACCTCATTTTTCCTTTGATTATGAATTATGAAATACTCCTTTTAGGAACGATTACTTCCTCACTACAGAAAAGCAACAGAAAAGCTGCAGAAAACAGCAACAATACAGCTAACCGTGATTTACTGCAATGTTCCTCAGAAGCTGTAGCCACAGAGTATATTTCTCAACTGTCATTAAGTATTTGGACATAGCAATAACCTAGAATGGCATACATATTGTACAACAATTTTTTTCTCCCTTCAGAGAGACTTGTTACAGGTGCCTCTGACAAACTAGAATTTACTTTGTCCTCTCTTCAGCTGGGTGTACACAGCACAGCTAAATACCTGCCAACAAGTGGGGGCAACACGACCTCAGAAATCATGAGATTGGTTCCACAGAATTAGAGGAAAATATAATTAACCATGAGCTACAAAGGGAGTTTTGAAAGAAGGCCATATACAGTGACAGTGAGAGGGCATTCTGGTCATCTTGCCTTCTGAATGAACCTTCACTTGGGGAGAGAGCGGGGGAAGGAGGAAGAGGAGAAAGGAGGCATCATTTCTTTAGAAAAACCAGGGGGAATAAACAGCCATCCTCATCAAATGCCAGGGAAGCTTATCTGTTGCTGCATATCAAAACTGGCCAGCACTGAAATCAGAAATATTTAAGTTCCTCTCCTGCCTCTTCTGTGGACAGTGGGTGTCCTCAGATTAACAATATTTTTAAACTCATTAAAGTATAATACTTTAAGGCACTTTCCTCATTTTACTTGCATCTGATTCTACTGCCCATCACTCCAAAATATTCTCCTGCCATACAAAAAAATCACAGATTTTCTTTGTAGATGCCAAAACGTGTGTGCAGCGTTGAACAAGAGCATGCTGTTCAGCAATGGGTGTGAGTAACACTTTAAAACACTCATAACAAGATCCCTGCTGACTGTCAGAAACAAAATTCAGTAGCTGATTGCAAAACATAACAGTATTATTTGAGGCCTCTTTGTGCTTGGCTGGCACACTTCAGTCATGGCACGATACCTGAAAGTCGGATCCTGTAAAATCCAAGCAACCCCTGAGATGCACAGAGCTGCCTCAAACAAACCCAGGGAATGAGAAAATAAACATTACGCTTGAACCGGGGCTCAGTGCCTTTTAAATACAGGCTCTAAGTGGTTCCTTGGGCCCATTAAGGCCTCCTTTTTCAGCTAAAACAGCAGCCTACTGAGAGCATGAAAAAGCTGCTGCTGGCAGCTGAGGTGACTGTTTTGGATGTAACTGTTGCTCGTTGTTCCTTCCCAATTCAATAATCCTCTCCAGAGCAGCTTGCCTTGGTTTGTTAGGGTTGTCTCACTCACTTCTCCATGAAGAAAATAAAAGAGGTGGGGGGGGAGAGGAAAGAGAAAAGCCTTCTTGTTGCACCGGGAATTGTTTTTCAAAATCTGGTAAATTTATAGCCCTTTTACAACCCGCAAAAAAATAGGCTCCCAGCGGTCTTGACATTGTTGTGGATGGCCCACCTCTGCCGCGCGGCTGGAAATCAACATCTCAGCTGTGACAGCACTGACAATGGGGACATCCAGCGAGAGCGGCGAACACAGAGCCCCGTTTCAAGGCACAAAGAAAAAGCCTTTGTGCTATAACTCCCAGAGTACTCGGCAGTAAACTAACAGACCGTGCATTATAGAGAAGGGTCAGAGACAGGTCCCACTCATCTTTTTAAAGTCATTATCACAGAGCTGACGTACTTTGCAGGATGAAGTCGGCCCCAGCCATTAAGCTGCTCCCCATGGTGGCCGTCTTGTTTCCATTATTCTTCTTACAGTGTTTGCTTTGCACTAAAATCACCCTTGGCTTTTAGCAAGGGGTTCATGAACCTGAAGCGAATCAGAACATAAAACAATATTACAGTACTTAGACAGTTAAAGAGAGAGGATCGTGAAGCATAGTAGTTCCAGGTACACTGAAGGCAAGGAAACCCCCAAGGTCCCAATTTTCGGAGAAGAAGATTCTCTATAGAAATGAGCCAGAGTAACACAGTCAGTGAGGGAATTAACAAATTAAAAAAATAATATCCATGACCCTCAGGAAAAACACAAATTCAAAGAAAACAACCAACAGTTATAACACAGTCTTTGGCCCATCTGCCTTTAAGCCGTTCATTTTTCACATTACGTATCTGAGGACGCCAGCCTCAAAATCATGCTGAATGCAAGTTAACATACAAACAGCACTGAGTTTCAAGGTCTTTAGAAGGACCATGAAAGTGCCCTTTTGGGGCCCGAATAAATACCCATTTGCCAAAATCCATTAGCAGGAACATAGTATATATAGAAGGTAAGATGCCTGTTTGAGGAAGGACAGCTTTTAAGTATCTGCCTAACAAGGTATTCTTCTTAACTGCTACAATACATATATTAAAGAACTTCATAGACATTACAGGGACTACTTCAGCCTATTTAATTTCTGCCCAGGGACTTCCTATGTACCATTGCTACAAACACTGTTAAGGTAGATAGAAAAGATTGGAAAGAACACAATTCCCCTGATTTGAATTCCTTCCTGGCAGCCTTTTAGAATCAGGTTATTTGGTTAACAGCCACTATGCGACCCATGGGACCGCGTCTGAGTGAGCTGCCCCTCAAGGTCTCCTGCACCCCAGGCTTGATCCCTGGGGTGCTTGGCAGGCTCGGCTCTGCCGAGAACTTGTGTTTCACCCAGGCGGTTCCCAGTGGCATCACATAGGGGCCGGGGGGAATGTAATAATTTCTCATTCTGTACGGATAAAGGGAGGGGGGAGAAGGGAGATATATCATATCCTGATGACCTGGGGATCAGAACAAAAGCCCCGGATGCAATGCCTTYGTTGCACCAAGCTCGCACCTGCATCCTCAGGTCATGTCAAAGGGGCCTTGGAAGCCAGCACAACACTGCAGCACAGAGAGGAGCCTTTTATGTCTAACAGAGAGGAGAAGCTGCGCTGAAGGCGTCTGGATTTTTTTTTCCTCTCTCTCAGAACTGTTGTCTCCTCTGCATAAAAAACTCTTTGCTAATATCAAATGGAAAGTCCTTTTTTTTATTGATAAAATTTCAATGAAGCTGCTACTAATGAGAGCTCTGTCAAAAACTTGCAATTATTACAACAATATCCCTTGATGTTTGTGGGGAAACTGAGCACCAGAGTATTAATTGATCTCCCAATAGTAATGAGAGTCCCCTATAGCAGAGTAAGGATTAAAACTGAGAAGTTATTGGATTACAATGCTACAATATGAAAACAAGCTCTGTAGGTTATCAAAAGGTCATCAGGATGATCCAAAAAATCTTTCTCTGCAGGGAAGTGAAAGTAACTGAATTAAAGAAATGTCCTCATTCTCAATACTGAGTTTATCCAGAAGTCAAAATGAGTTGTCCTGCAGCACCAACAGTATATATAAAACCTGGATAAAGGAAAAAAGGCTCCTTCTTGCTGTCCATAAATGCCTATACGTGTCCCTAATGAAGCTGCAGTCTGTGACCTACCATACGTCATATTGCTGAAAAAGCTGAGAGCTGCTTTCATCAGCTTTGTGTCAAAAACAAACACAGAGAAATAAAGCAACAGGCAGAAGCCCAGAGAATATGATAATTCTTCTGGGAGTTCATAGACAATGGCATTCCTCCACTGCTGCTATCACCAGGTGCAGGGACAGCCACCCTGAAACCCTTCAGTTTTTCTTCCTTAGAAGTAAAGTATCTGAGAAAGAGTAAAATTTATCATCTGGGAGAACAGGAGAAACACTCAACTGTCTGAAAAAATAAAAGCCTGAGAGAGTAAGACTTACCTCAGGGAGCAAGATGAAATACCTATGCCAAGAAAATATGTGACAGAGAGTCCATAAAAATGTGCAACCAGGTAGCTGTTTACTTGCTTTATCTGTAAACATCAAGTTTAATTCATTTAATCCACATAGTAAAGGGCTAACATACATTGCAATCTATATATATAGATTCTAGGACAAACAGCAATTTATACCCAGTCCCGTGCCTGAACTTCTAGAGGTGTTAGATGGGAATAGGTAGTAGAGTAGCACTTGTGCCCTTGAAAGAAGAAAGACTTACAGTCAGTGCAAGACTGTGCTGATGGCACAGGTTATACTCATTGTATTCAGTTTGATAGAAATCTGTAAGAAAGCCTCTCTAAGCAATGGCCCTTGAACCTCATTTAATTGTGATGAACAAGTAAACTCTAGTCTTAACTTCCTTCGCCAACAGGAAATATAAAGGTTATTGTACTTTTTGTGAGGACCTTATGAAGTAGAATAAGAAGATGGAAACTAAAGACAAGGAGTGTGTTTAGAGTTGTCTATCCAATTTTATGTATCACCTCTTTAAGGATAATATGCACAAACATTGCGGGATACAGTAGATTTTTGGCACAGTTATGCTGTTTACACCAGCTAATGACTGAGTCCAGGCAGTATCTGACACATTGCATATCGAAATTTCCAGAAAGCAGAGAGCTATAAAAGTACACCATGTGCCTTGGAGAAGCGAGAGAAGGAAAACTCCCATGCAAGTTAGACGCTCACCGCAGCTGAGGAAGGGCTGAGCTTTTGGATGGATCCTGGAAAAACCCGGTGATAGGAATATCAGCCACAGGCTTGCTTTCTCCCACGGCACGAGAGATCCTGGTGTCAACACTGCCTCACTGCTGGTCACAAAACATAGCCCCTGGATAGGAGCTGCACTTGAAAGGGCCATAACTCAGGAGCGATGAATGGGTTACGCCAGTACAGTTTGTGATATTTTGGGTGAGTGGTGTGTGTGTCAAACAGTTCAATTCAGATCACTCCCCCGCAAACTTCCAGAAATTTGTGAGAGCCATTTTAGCTTCATAAAAAAACGTGCTTTGACTGGCAGTCTCACAAAAAAAGAGTGTTTTTTCTTAGTGTTTTATGTTTCTGGAGCTTTCTCATTCATCTCTCACTGAAGCTTGCAGGAATGATCTTTCCATATTCTGGCTGGAAAATAGGCTGTTGCCGTGATTTCTGGGACTTGGGCTTCTGAGGGAAACAAAAGAACAACATGTACAAGTGACCTATGCAAGTGGCCACCATTTCAACCAGACTAGCTGCCTACATCTCTGTTGGTAAACTAAGTGTGCCCAGGACCTTTCTCTGTCAATGAAGCCAGTTAAGGCAGCGCAGCCTGCCTTCGCACTGTTGGTCTCCCTGAGCCTCCCGAGCAGGGTAGTCACACATGGACTGAGCTGTGGGGTGGTCCCTGACCTGTCAAGTTGCGATGCCCGGGAATGCCTTATGGCATTAAATAGTATAGATATGACCACTATGTGCTTAAAAGTGGACCCGAGCTTAAACACTGAACACAGGCCTAACTGATTAACTTTTCAACTTTATACTGATGCAAGTTCTTACTAGATGCTTCACCTTAGCCTTTTTAAAGGGAGGTCCTATCTTGAAAGAAATCTCAGCCCACATTTACCGTGTTTCAGTGTAAACAGGTTTGCTTAGTTTGAAAGTAAAAAAGGTGCCTTTGCCATTTGCCGTTCTTTAGTTCAGCCTGGAACATGACACACGGTGAAAACCTGTTAATTTGTGAACGATGAACTGAAATAGAAATACAGTGGCTGACAAATGCAATCTGTTAACTCATGCAGGATATCACAGGAAAGGATTTGGCCATGATACTGGATTTAACAGTTCTGCTGAGGATGTAGGAGCCACAAAAGCATCTGAAACAAATACTAAAAAAAATGACAACAGACTGTAAATAAGCCTCATAGTTTGCCAAGAGTAAATTTTATAAATATCTTGAGAGTTCTTCTGCCAATATTCGTTTAAATAGCCAAGTTGCACTCATTCAAACTTTTGGGGTAGGATAAAATTTTGTTTGACACAAATGGCTGTAACCAGACATGATCTATTGTTCTGTCACCTCCAGTTCAGTGATATATAGGGTCATTGTTGAAACAGCAGATTATTAGAGAAGTTAGAAGCACTATAAAAGCCAGTAGGATAATGCCAGATTTGTGATCCCCAGCTATGTGACAGAATGAGAACAATTTTAAAAGCTTCAAAATCAACCAGAATAGAAATGCAGCTTTTAGCATTTTAGTAATAGTGTTATTAACAAACTATCTCTAACCCGTACCAAAGTACTCAGTGTGCTATAATAACACCAATTAAAATACAATAATGGGCTTAATAATGTGGCCCATAATGGGAAAAAAAATCACATTTTCATGTGAATTATCTCTTCACACCCAAGAGAAAAATTCCAACCAAAGACGCTATGATGAACGTAATGCTAAACATCCTCAATGTATTATTAGTTGGAAATATGTCGGGTTAGAAAATACTGTGGATAAAGTCAAAGCCCAGTCCACAATGTTCATCTACTGCTTTGCTTTTTGTTTTGAATGCATACAGCTTCAAAGACACCTTTGGCAAAAGCATGTATCATTGGCCTAAGTCTGCTTGAGCTGCACTTCCAAGTAAATCAAAAGCAGTCTTACCAAAGGCAGGTCATCTCGGCCGCTTCTCCCAGGGCCTGCCTCTCTCGGTGGTGACCCGTGTCCTTAATCAGTACTAACATCGCATTAGCAATACTGTCCCTGCTGGTAGTCCAGGGACCCAGGCCCAGCGCGGGCACTCTGGCAAATCCGGATTTGATTTTGTGCCATTCCAGAAACAGCAGGAGGCCTGATTGTTTTATTCTGGCTATGCCCAGGAACATCTAGGTTTGTCTCACGTCAGGATTTCCTTGATTTAAATAGATTTAGAGTAAACATAATTTCTAACTCTACAGTACGAACCACCTCCCCTCCCAGTCAAACAACTAAGATCATTTTACATTAATATGACCAACTACCTTTGATATAATTAACACTTATTGACAGGAGTCCCAACTTTGGAAAAATAATTAAGTAAATAAGATCTAAATCATACCAAGCAGACACAGTAATTGGTGAGCTATTGAACTTAAAAATCAAATATCTAGGCATAAAATAAAATGGAGAAATGACAGGAAGGAAAATAATGAAAACCACAGCGAGTACTGTACATGGATAATAAGGATTAGAAAGGAATGAAATTTGAAATGAAGGCACTTCCAGTCCCATCCTGACTGGTGGGGTGCAGCTCCCACATGGGGAATCCTCAGGACCTTGCAGAAGTTGCTCAGCACCTCCCAAGGTCAAGCCCTGTGAAGGCTATCAGATACCAAAAAGATCACACTAGTCAAGTTTAAGAGGCATAATGCTCTTGAAGCCGGAAGCTTGTCTGGTCTGGTCGTGTTCAAAAAGACCTTGCACTGGGGAGAAGGTAATAGATAAAATGAGAGCTAGCAGGTATTGATGTACCTGTGGTAACATGTATACTATAACTGGAGGCATAACTAACTCAGACAAGATAATTGCTGAAAGTCTCTGCTCCCCTCCTTTTCTCTCCCACAGCTGCTTCCATGTCAGATGATCTGGGAATTCAGGAATCACAGCAGCTAATCTATAATATGAGATTTCTGTTACCCCTGCATTTTCTTTTTTTTAATGAATATTGAGTGCATACTGACCCTGAGATGATGATGGTGCAGAATATTTTCGCATTGTTGAAGGTCACAATAATCTTGGTAAAGCATCATCAGCATAAATAGGCTTGACATTCTTTTATCTAAAGCTAGATATAAATGCAATATGACCTTTATTGAACTCATATCAGCATTTGTGAATGATGTACAGCTCAGGCGATGAAGAGCCCAGCACCAGCATCTTATGCCCCAGCTCAGTTTGCTGCTGCGTTACAGTTTGTTGGCTGGTACCTGAATAGCTGCTACTGGCAGAAAGCCTCTGTAAACAGACTGTCAAGTTTAATTGGACTACGTGGTAAATCTATCATTGATAAATAAGGACGTACTCTTGAGCGGTGCTGAACGACTCTCCTTGAAATCACAGAGAGCTGCTGCAGCTCAGCACTTCTCAGGATGACACCCAAGGCGCCCGCTGTGGTTTCCATCAAATGCAACTGTAATTTCATCACTGGTGTTATTACCGGCAGGACGGGACCTTAAAATTTGTAGAAGGCTTTTGAACCTCATTTGTTCTATGCGTGACATAACAGCGGGGCTCTCCAATGCTATTAAGTGCATATTGTAGAAACGAGATTGCAATAGCCAATACAGACTGCAACAACAGAGTCAAATGAGCCTCATTCCCGAGCATTTGTTTTCTCAATGCCCTGGGTACAAGTAGTTACAGAAAATCTTGAGTTCATTAAAATCAAAGATGCTGCTAGCATGTGTGATTGCAGAGACAGGGGACTTGCGTGTCCCTCAGGTAGAGAACAAACAATATGCATATGTGCGTGTGGGTAGGATAATATGCCCATAGTGATTTTTAAGACAATTTAATGAATACTAAGGCCCAACTTATGATTTCTGAATGTTGCGCAGAAGTAATGTGGTGTCGATAGTTAGGAGGTAAGGTATTTCACTGGTGGCTGAAGCAGGATTTTTTAGGGTGACTTACTTATTTAATGATAAGAAAAATGTTATCGAGTCAAATATGGTGATACTACTTCTGTCAGCTAGCCCACCTGCTTGGTCTGATAGTCCCACCACATACGTATGAGTGATGCCAACCATAAGAAAAAGGAGTGTCAGCACACCCTCCTGATAATGACAAATACCGTTATCCCAGAAAGACAGGTTTTGGAGAGAAAGAGGAGTAATTTCAGAGGCTTACAAAAGGCAGTAGTGGAAGAGGGAATTCCTCTGTCCTGGAATTAGTCTCGCAGCCACAGGCCAGCTCTGTAGCCCTCTAGGTCAGATCAGCCTGAGGCTAAGATTTCACAGGCTTTTTGCTCAGATAAGTTAAGCAATCAGAAAAGTATCTGTTTGCAACACTCAGCATTGCATTTTGCATTGCTTTTTCTTCAAACATATGTTTCCAAACCTGTATTTAAAAACCTGACTTTACATTCTGCTTTGTTTTACCACTGAGCCTCTCTGGAATTGAAGACAACGTGAATCAGGTTAAATTAGCAAACCCAGTATGCTTTGTCTCTCCAGAGGCAGCAAGCCCAAGTCGTACTTTGTGTCCAGGTATCTACTGCATGCGGATGCCCCTGAAAGGTTTAGGGAACTGTTTGGAGAGTCCAGGACCAGAAAATTTCCAGACCTGCTGCAAAGAGTCAGCAGACAAAGACTAGCATCCAGAAAGCATCCCTTTCCTCCAGAAGGACAACTAGTGAGAGACGCTTCATTGCTTCAGGCAAACCCTGGGCCTCACATTCAGGCTTTGTGCTGTTTAACTGCTTATTTTTCGTACTGCAGACTTCCAGATAATGCAGTGCTGCATTCATTCTTGCCAGCATCTTGCATGAAGAGAAAAAGGTATTGGTAGTAATAAAACAAGCAACACCAATCTATTTTTACCATTCAAATACATCTAAGAATAATTGCATTAATCAGCTTAATATTTGAGGAAGAAAATGCTTTTCTGAGGAAGAAAAATGCAAGTCACTTCATAGCTCATTTGACTTGGTTTCCCAACAGTTAATAAAAGTAAACACTACGCTGTCTTTTTAAGAAATGCATCTTCACTAATAAAGAGTAGCTACTTAAGCTGGAACAACTCAGATTTAGGCACCACCAGTTTATAGTGTCACACATGAACTTTCAGGTCCTCACTTCTGGACAGACACCTATTAGCTGACTGCAGCTATAGAGAAAAGGAAGACGCTTCACAACTTTATGCTTTCCTCAACTGCTCTCCAAATTCTGGAGTCCCCTGCCCATGTCTCACAAAACATAAAAAACCTTTACCACAGAATCTAACAGCTTGAAACTAATTTTATCTGTGAAAATGTTTGTGACATTCTGATCAAGAATACACTCATTTAATGAGTACATCTTGTTCAGTGCTGTGGGAAAGGACATGGTCCTTCATTCTTCCCACTGAGCCCCAAAATAAATCTCTCACCTTTTTAGATCTTCTGTGTTAGAGTTGGGCAGAATTACATATTAAACTAAAATAACACAATCAAATTACCATACAGCAACCAGGAAAAAAACAAAATAGCAACAAGGTCTCATCTCACTTGTTGAGTTGGAGCACCACCAGTTTACAGTCTCCTTTTCTCCAACACGCCCTTACTGTATACAAAATTCTAGCATCCAAGAGTTCCTTAGAAATTACCTGCAACAGCTTCCCAAACTGTAGTTATGACTGGAGTTAGTTATGTGGAAGATCAGGCTTATCTACATTACACCTCTAATGTTTTGGGGGATGGTTTTGCCAACCCCAAATACACCCAAATATATTTAGCTAATCATGCTTGAAAGCCAGACATGTTTTCATGACGAGTTTAGTTTATGATTCGTATTAATATAAATAAAAATTATGATTACTTGTGGAGAAACAGAGGTATGTTATTTGCTGTAAACATAAAAGGAGACACTGTCTCCTCCACTGCTAAGTTCAGGAGGACCCAAAACTGTTAAACCTTTAAAAATTTTGGAGGAGGAGATGCATGCAGCATTCTCTCACGTGTTTCAGTGGGGTCAGTTTTTACAGAAATCTCTTTTTTCTAGAGTGGAGAACTAATTCCACCTTCTCTTTTTGGGGGTCTGCTTTGCTCAGCCATATGTTACTAAAGCTAGACCAGAATTCAAGGACTCCTTGAACCTAGTGATCAATATTGTCTGCACTGCTAGAAAGCCCCCCAAAAAAGAAAAACAACATAAAAACAATCCTACCCCAAAACTAACTGTATTTCAAATGAGTATTGATTAGTTATTTCTGATTTGCTGACTTTAATCCAATAAATTTCGCAAATTGGTTAGTACATTTGCTCCAAGATTGGATGAGGATCCATCTTCAAAACAAGGTGCTATTAGTAAGCTCATTATATCTAAATTACTCCTATTGATTAGCAAAACTCAGGCCCAGAGTTTACAAAACTCTAAAACTCGTCACCTGGCATTCAGAAGAACCAAATATTCAGCATTATTAGCCTCAGGGCAATCTGGTAGTTGCTTAGCACTTCTGAAATTGAGGCCATTTCCTCAGCTGGTTAAGTGTAGATTTATAAGTCTATACTTTCTTTTAAAATGGCAGTGTTTTATATACTACCTAAACCCATGACATTTCATGAAAATAAGAGATTGAAATCGTAAAGTAGGCTAATGCACTTTAGAGTTGCACTCAACACATTTTTCCTGTTGCTACTCTAATCCCAGTTCCCCTGTGGTCCCCTTTACAAGGCCAATCTGTCAAAATATCACCAAAAAATTAAAAAAAGACAGAAATCTATGCTGATGAAGGTGGAGGCTAGCGAGACCCAACAGCTGTTGTCTGTCGTGTAGGCAGGAGGGAAGGTCCCAGAGCGCCCTGCGTTGCATGACCCTGGGGGGCTGTGCCGACTCTCCTTGGAAAAGCCCAGTTACACCTGCCTGATCCTGAGAGCTGGGGTAACATTAAAGGAGACAAACGACCTTGTTTTGCCAGCTTTATATTATCACCACAAGGGCAGACAACATACTTGAAACTGCATAAAGTGTTACAGCCCAGCCTCATAGCACATAAATGCATTTTCGGGAATGGTCTTGGGTGCAGGCGAGCTTCGCCCTTCTGCACATCAACAGGTGCTACGGTACCAGACCTGGTACTCACCTTTTAATGTCAAAGACTGTCTTTTTGCCTCAAACTCACCCTCTGAGCCTCAATATAGGTGCAGCTGGGAGCTGCAGATGGGAGACAACCAACAGAATTAGGTCAGAAATGAGATATAAAGCCATCACTTCTTTGGTAAAGCTATCACTCAATTTCTTGTAAAAATTGCAAGAAATACATCTGCTGCCCCCCAGAAGGAAAACAACCAAATTTATTTTCTTCTCAGAAGAATAGAAGAAGAATGCTACATCAGAATAATTAATCATTTTTATTAATAAAATGTGACAAAGAGTATGACTTTTTCTCTTGGACAGATATTATCTACCATTGACAGAGATAGATAGATAGAAACATTGTTCTATTGCACTAACACTCATTTAGATCATCTTACTAGGAAGGTGATACCCCTACCGTCTGGGGTTTTGTCTCTGCTTGTGTGTTTCTCTGCTTTAAGAAAGTGCTGACAGAATTGATACTGTCAAAAATAGCTTTGTGTTACAGGGTTTTCCCCCTTTTTTGTGACCTTAGTGCTAATTAAATGTCTCATTCTCACAAGGAAAAATATGAAGCATGAATTGGACCTGCTGGCCTATCTGCTGATTTGTGGGTCAAGTCTCTTGTTATTACAGACAAAATTTTTAAGTCTCTGATTAAGAAGCCCTGCTGATTTAAGGATCTCACAAGAAATGTGTGCATAATGAATTACCTACAGATTATAATTCAAATGGTTCCTTGATGATTCATATCACCTTCCTTTATTAAATTACCATTTTAGAAGTCTAACAAGGGCAATGCAAACTGATGAGTTGTGACATTGCGATGTATATAACAGGTCAGCAGAGTCAAATACTGCCAGTCTGGATAAGTTGCATTTGGCCCCAATCTGAGATGCCAGCAGAAAGCAAAGGCTAAAGGAGATAGATACAAGAGAAAAACAAGTGCCATTCGGGGATAGATTTTTCTCAATTCCAGCTTTTCTACCTCTTGTGCATTTGAACCTGCATTATTTAATTCCTCACTCAAGCAAAAGCTTTGACTGAGCAGTCTACAGTGAAGCCCTGCCCCCAATGTAGTAAAATGGCTTTGCCTGGTCTTGCTTGGGAAACACCGGACTCTACAAAACGTCACCAAAATCTATATATGGATGGGTAACATGATAAAATTACATGTAAAATTGTGTGGCAGAGTGAACAATATTTTTCCTTTCTGGGTTCAGATACTATTAGCAGAAGCTTATTGCTTCTCAGACCGGCACGCTGAGGAATATGGAAATACCTGCTGTGTCCTGTGCCCTCTAAAAGGGGTGCGTAGAGAATCAGTGCTGCAGACAGCACGTGTCTCTTATGGTCTGATGGGAGAGAAAAACATAGTGAGCTGGAAAGGCATGCAAAAAATAATGTACATTACAGCAAGGATTCTCACTTTGGCTTAGCAACATGTCACATTTTTCTCCAAGCAGATGCATGATAGCAGTCTCTATCTCTCCATGTGATGAAGGCAAGAGTCGTGTGTCAGGAAAGCGCTAGAAAACACAGTCATCCACTATTAGTCTTTACCTCGACATGTCCCAGTAAGTCTTCTTTTTTCTGTACATGTTTCTTAAGCTGGCGTGCTTCCTCTCAGAAGGAGCTCCCATACCATCAGCCTTTCTTCAGTTCTGTCCTTTTTCAGTGGTGTCTCTTTCTTGCAGCTGTGCATTAATCAGCGCTGTGCATTTTGGGCCACCGCGTTCACGTCACTGCCGCTCTGGCGACAACAGCAGTGGCAGATGAGCTGCTCCCAGGTGACAGGGGAGAGAGATCCCAACAGAGGATCGCATAAGCACACAGGGCAACCAGAAAATGCATTTTCAAGGCAGTGAATAAGGAATAAAGACAAAAGGCACTGTCCTATATCAGCAGTAGTTCGACAAGGAGATTGTGGTGTTCCTCTCAAGCATTAGCTCTGCAATTGCTTAAATCCTGAAGTTTTATAGTATCTAGTCAATGCAAACGCAACTAATGAACAAAACCATATTCTGGATTCCAATACCTTTCACTTTCCATTGTCTGTAAAGAGCTTCTCCTTGGCAATAACTCAGTAAGCCCAGCCAAACTAGGCTTCAGCAGACATGCTTAAAAAGTAGTTATCATGCAGAAAAGCAGACCATGACAGTTTGTACTAGAAAAATGACTTTCTGTAGGAGGATTTCCACATTTTCCACTAGGAAATCCTGGAGGAGTTATGTGTGCATTCTTATGCAGTGCATACACTGTAAATGCAGTGGGTTTTAGATACACAGGGCTCTACTGAGCTTATCTAGATGTGCTGCTCAGCACATCTGACCCTAGACATGCAGGAATCAGTGCACTTTCACTGCACCAGCACACGTACTCTGGCCAGATGTGTCAGACCTCAGATCAGACCTACTGCTCCAAGTGAGCTCTCAGATGTCCTGAAACCCTGGAAAATTGCCCAAGCCTCCTTTTTTCAACTGGGATAAAAATTCCAGCTAGAAAAAGAAGCTGTGTTGGGGAAACAGATGTAGAAAAGCCCTCCAGCAGCTGCAGGACTGACCAGTTTTGAGGAGTCCAGATGATGGCTGCTGGAGCTGCTCCTGGACATCCAGTCCAAAATAACACAGACAGCACAATTGAGACCTCTGTGTTTCAAACCAGTTGTTACTCCTGTCTTCAGAGGATGCTGAGAGGTGTTTGTGAA
Source organism: Apteryx rowi (assembly GCF_003343035.1). Taxonomy (NCBI): domain Eukaryota; kingdom Metazoa; phylum Chordata; class Aves; order Apterygiformes; family Apterygidae; genus Apteryx; species Apteryx rowi. The sequence goes on along the minus strand of NW_020449252.1, from coordinate 129,189 downwards.
TTGCTTTTCCTTAATTTATGAGCTGGTTTAAGTAACAGATTGCTTCAGAGCCCATCTGAAACTGCTGGAGAACTGCAAAATCATGTTAGAGAATCTGCATGCTGTGTGTCTGTGGGGGGGGGGGAAGTTACTTTATCTCTCCGGCTGACTTGTCTGTACCAAGAAAACTCCTATAACTCCTTCAATCACAGCAATGAAATGGCATTTCTCACCATCCAATCTCATTATGTTTCCCTTCACTTGATCCTAATTATTCTATTATATTCCCACCTCAGACACCTTCTCCAATAAGCCCTAACTTGTCCTCAAGTATAATTTTCTTTTCAAATGCCTCTTCAATTTAATTCCAAACCCCACTCCTTCCCTAAGCTGCTTTATCCCTCCTGACCTCCTAATGTCTTTCCAGACTCTTTTTGCTCTATTTTCAGGGGCATTTCTCCACATGTGTGTGTATATACATAAACGTGTGTTTGTATGTATATATATATATATTTACTATGATCCTTCTCTAAATTTTTCATTAATTTTTAGATGCTCTGGACTCACTTTAGGAATATTACTGACACAAAATAAGAAGGTGATTTTAAAAGCGTATTGGAAACACTCGAAGTCAGCCGCACAAGGTCATCAGAGTGGCACTTACAAAAGACGAAAAGACAATGCTTCTTTCAGACAATTTTGTTGCAGATAAACTGGCGGCCTAATACCAGTGCAGATACTACAAACAGTTTTTATGACAAAGCCAGCAAAAGAAAAAGAACCACAACCACGAGAAAATTTTCAAAGACTTCAGAGAAAGCATCCAAATGCATTACCTACAGAAACAACAAGTTCTATTTCAAAAAGGGGACAGACATCATGAAATCATGATGTGAAGATCCGGATATAGAAGGAATTGTATGTAATTGATTGTACATCTGGTAAAATGAGAGACTTTAAGTCATACTAAGAATGATCGTGGACCCAAGTAGCTAGTCAGAAAAGATGGTGTGGGAATTAAAACCATTGAGATAGCATTTCCTAAAATGACTTTAGAGGATAAATTACAATACAATCCTTTTTCTTACTTCTTTTTTTATTCCCTTAGCCTTCAGTATAATCTTGGTGGTTTCAGACCATTTTGCTTAGCCATAAGGACTTTTCACATTAAAAAAGTGGGTAGACTGTAAGCCCCAGTTTTTAATTTCCTGTACTTTTCTGTAGCTACAGGGTAGCTACAAATCATTCTCATAATTAATAGCATAACTTCCAGATTTTAAACTGTTTTGCAGTTATTCTTCTAAATTTCTCGTACTGATCTTTCTGCATCTAGTTCTCTTCTAAATGTCTAAACTAAAAATTTAGTATTCTTGTAACCTGACTTTAAATATTTCTACTATAGGTTTCTAGATTTGCTCACAATAGGAATATCATTTTCTAGTCTATTACGCTTTTCATTTTCCCTCTCAAAATCTGTTTGTTGTGAAAATTATTCAGTCATAAGTTGAGACTCTCTCCTTTTTCTAGTGACATGTGAAGGAGAAGATTAAAGAGAATTATTTTCAAGAGTGAAGCTGGAAGAATGAAAATAAAAGCTAAGAGCTAAAAGAATTCACATTATTTATTAAAAATTTTAAATACTGGAATCCAGGCTAAGAACTGAAGCGAATGGTTATTTACCAGCTTTTCATTTTAATAGCTGCCAAAGATTAAAGTGGATAATGAAATGAAGTTCCAGAAAGAATGTCTGAATAATTATAGGAGTCTCATGAATTTTTTTCATTCTAATATTTAACATGACCTTAATGAGAGCTGAAGGCAGCTCATTGTGCTGTGGAGAAGGAAACCCATCAAATGGTGATGGAGTCAGCAGGAAGAGCACACACTTTCCCTCCTGGTCCTCCCTGCTCCGTACCAGCTCTGTACCTGAGAAATGGGGCTGGGAGGGAGCTAATTTGCCCTGTTTTCCGGTGATAATGCTCATATCTACACTACTGATTTCTACAGAACTTCCACAGAACACCAAAATCTGCAGGGCGAGCATATGATACTTGTTTCAGAAAAATCTTCCAAATAAGTGATTCCGGATTTTCTTTTAGCCCCACAGCTTACCTAAAAAGGTTACTTTTCACTTCACAATCAGTAGTAATACCTAGTTTTCCACAAATTCCACCTTTTCAAAATTACTATTATATTTGTGTCTTAATTCTTGGAAAATTTACTTCAGTGTATGCAAGTTGCTTAACACTGGTCTCAGTTCTACTCTGTTGTATTTTCACATTTGCATGCACTTCTTCATTTGATCTGCTTTTTTCCTCTGGTTTCTATTTATTTTCCACATTCTCCTTCACTCTGTGGTTCCATTTTCATGTATTTGCACATGAAAAATTAGCCCTATAGACTATGTCATTCTCCCCATCAGAAGATTTATCTTGTTCTTGCTGTGCTTTCCCTGTCCTTTCTTGATTCGCTCCCTCCTTTCTCGGAGGACTGCATAGAGGCCAGCCTATTTCCCAGGCAATTCTCTCTCCGCTTGTCTCTGCCTTCTCCTTATAGTCTCTTTTCCCACACCTCTTTCATCCTTCCTCTTTGACTTTATAAATCTTTACTTTCCCTCTTCTGAGATGTATGTCTGCCAACTGAGGGCAGGTGGTGGCAACTGGTGAAGGTGATGGCACCTCATCTTAGCATATTACAACAGCTTTTGTTAGAGGACTGTTTTATTTGCTGTTTACAACATTCCCAAAATTTCTCATGAACTTTACAGCAATTGGGTGGTGTCAGGTTATGTGATACAAGGCTTGTCTCCACACCCACAAAGGAGCACCAAGGCGCATGGGCAGGCAGGGGAACCCTGATCTCCTGGTCAGACCTGGCCCCTACCATGGCCCCTGCCCGGTCTGTCCCAGGAGGGCAACCATCCCCTGGGCCAGGGGTACACCCATCACCAGGGGTCCCCAGAAAGGCTCCTGGGGCACCTCACAGAGCACTGGAGATGGGGTACATTTGGGGGCTCAAGGAGGAGCAATTTGGGACTGTACAAGACTTATTAAGGGCTGTTTAGGGGAGAAACCACAGGTAGGGAAAGGGAGGGATAAGGGTGGTTTGGGGAGGAAAAAGTGTGGGAAAACAGAGGGAAAAAGGAGTCCAAGCCAGGTACAGGAGAGCCTGCAGGGTCTGGGGGTTGTCTGAGAGTGTGTGTGCATGTGCGTGTGTCTGTGCAGGAGGCAACCGGAGATGAGAGGACCCAAGGGCCAACTACCAGGTAGACTGGGTGTCTCAGGCCAGTTACTGGAGGACCCATAGTGTGGGTGGGGGTGTGGATGTGCAAGGGGGTCTGTGCCAGCAGCCAGAATGGGGCTGGGGGCCATGGGGGCTCGCACACACAGGTGCCAGCAGCTGGGGAGAGTGAGGATCCTAGGCCAGCTATGGGATGGATGGGGTGTTTAAGGCCACCTCCTGGAGGGACCCATAACATATATAAATGTATATATTTCCCATTAATGGACCTTCAGCCTGATCAGCTAGAGAGGGGACCAGGATGATGCCATTGGTGCTGTTTGTGTCTGTGTGAGTGTTTCTGTGCTGATCCGTGTGGCCGGTCGGATGCATACATATGTATGTGTTGTACACCTGTTTGCATGCCTGTTGGGAATACATGCTCAGCCTCACAACGGCCAGGACCTGGGGGCATGGGGCTGCTGCAGCCTGGCCTCTGTTGGACTCCTGGATTCAGCATCCCCTCACCGGCTGTAAAGGTGTTGAACACTCATGACTTTCTTCCCTTTAAATGTCCATTGGTCTAATGAGAGCAGAGTTGGGCTGATGCTGAGAGCTTTGAAAGCTCCACACAATCTATCTAAAATGGAAGAAGACTTTGATTTAGACTGTCAAACTTCAAATAAATCCTGCTTCAACTCACCTGGAGAACACAGTGCCTTACAGGGAAGATGCAATCCCTCTTGAAACCTCTCCACAAGGAATAAACAAAAGAAAAAGAAGTAATTGAACTAGGCCTGATATTGCTCAATGTTGCATATTGCTTTCTTTGTAGAAAGAAAATTTTTGTAGTTAATAGCTTTGTACTTTTTTTTGGTCTAAGTCCTATGGTCCCTTTAAATGACAAATGAATGCATTTTTGGACCAAGACCAAGAGAAAAAATCATTATTAATTTGTAATACTCAATTGCTGTGCCCCTGGATTACAAGTTTAATACAATATTCCTTGGTGTTCGGTGTACTAACTTAAGTGTAATCAGCCGTTTCACATACACAGTGGAACAGAGAGGTATTTCCCCTCAAGGGAGTTCAGAGAAAATAGACCTTGCCTTGGAATTTGTCATGCAAAAAGGCAACTGGAGTTTGCACTTTTGTTAAAGTGAGGAGATTATAAAAATAAATACACTCAGAATAATTCCTCTGTAGTAAAGGGCATGTTGGAAAGAGTTGTCTTGGACACCTATAAGGTTTCCTAACCAGAGGGATCATACAGGCTCCTGCCCCACAGATGCTTGGTTGGGGATGCTGGACCTCCCTGGCATCTCTGCTCCTGGCTACCCCAATGGCAGCTGCTCTAGCACTGGTTGAAGGTGTACTGCATAGTGTCAGGACACCTTTTCTTTTTTTCCTCTCTTTGTGCTCTTTCTCCTCTTTTCTTCACTTATTTGTTCTACCTCTTCATGGTTTTGTTCTTTTTCCCTGTTTTTTCTTTTACTTCCTTTCCTTGCTTCATTGTCTTTTACTTCTGCATCTCCATTGTCCCTCTGCTCACAGCAGTACCCTTGGTCCCAGCTCTCCTTTCTTTGTCATCCCTTTCTCCTCCCTACCTATTCTGTTGTGGTAATACGCTGACATATAGCAGAGAAGGTTTTTTTGACTGGAAGCAGTGTCTCTCCCTGCACCCCTTTGCGTCTCTTCATGCATCAGTGCATGAAGGTGAATGCAACACCATATTTCCTTTCCCTCTTTCTCTCCCTCCTCTCCTCCCTCTTTCCCCCATAACCTTCATATTTTGCATATACTTGAACAGTGTCATAGCCAGATCTTCATCTGATTACAAATTAGTGTGGGTCTAATCAAAGCCAGCAGACAAGGCTGAGTTAAAGGCTCATATCAATGCCTCACAGTTTTTCATGAAGTGAAAAAAGAAGACTTTTTGGGGGTAGAACACAGACTTGATACAGAAGGATAAAAAAGTAAACTAGAGTAATAACAAGAACAAGGAAATTGTGGTAGAAATGCACTTCTTATGCCTACAGCTCTTCTGTAGCTTTTATGCATTTCTACAATGTTTGCTAGAATAATAGAAAGGAGCAGCTGCAAGCAAAGGCATAATAAACATATTACAACCTACTGGTAAATATCTATATTCAGGACAGCTCTGACGTGTTTAGATGCACTTGGTCCTGGAAGTGCTGACTGCCCCATGAGATATTAAATGATACTGTTATTGCATTATCCCCTGGTTAGTTACTGTTCTGTCAAAAACCTGCTGTGCCATCTTGGGCAATTGCTTCGCACAAGGCTTTCAAGGGTGGTAGGAATCTGAATCTGGATCAGACAAGTCTACATGGTTGGGTACAGGTGGACCTGTGCTCACTCTGGCCATGCTCAAAGTTGATTGTGTAGAGCAATAACAAGCCCAGGGCAATATGTCTTCATTAGCATGACACCATAGGAGAGGGAATGTGCAACTGGACAGAGCAAATGCAGGAAAACCTTCACTCAAACATTTAAAAGTAACCCTTGGCAGAAATGAGCTCCCTGGCCTCTGTGTGAATATATATGGGTGTATATGTATATGTGTGTATATGAGTGTATGCATATATATATATATATGTTTATATAAATGTTCTGCACCAGGACAGACCTTTCAAGGATTTTTTTTATTTTTTTTAAGAAAAACCTGACAGTGAGTGAGATAGATACCCCTTTCACACACAGAGCACTGCAGAGGTGCTATTTTGCAGATGTTTTCTTTTCTTTCGGATTTGGAGCAAAGACTGCAGCCCACCTTTCCTACCCCAAAGATTGTGTCCTGTGCACAAGCCTTCTGGCTGATGGAGGGACAAGTGAAGACTCACCTTCATCTCCAGGTCTGAGCAGCAGTTCCACTGCAGGCTTGATGAACCATCAGACCTGTTCCTCTCATGGATTAATCCAAGAAATTCCCAGGTGATCTTACTGAGAACTTGAATTTCAATCACCCTAACAGACCTTAAATGCCTAAATCACATATATTTTTCAGCCAGCACAAAAGTGCTTAAGATACTATGTTCTTTTGAAAATATTACCTTCAATTTGCTTTGTCTCTGCCTCCCATCTGGAAAATGGGAAAAAGTATTTCTGTTTTTCACAGGAGGTGTTGTGAGGGCTAAGGATCAAATGAGATTAGATAAATCCTATATAGGTAGGGGCTGCTTGCAAGCTCCATCGACCTAAACAGAAAAAGAGTCCTGGACCAGGGAAGGAGGCAAATAAAAGTGAGGTTTGTTTTGTTGTTTGCAGTGACAGAAAAGAGGGTGCTTCAGAGAGAAGATGGGGAACCCAGTGACAGTCRTGTTTGCTGCAGCGTACGGTGGATCAAGGACCAGGAGAGGTATACAAAGGTGTGACTACTCCACGTTTTTATGGCAGTAAGAGCAGCTAAGATCACCAGAAGACAAGGCGCAGAGCAGGGAAGCGCTGAGGCACCAGCCCTGGGAGACCTGTCCCTCTGCCCTGCCGACCCCAAGCCCCAGTGAGGAAGGCTGCGAGAGCCAGATGAAGCAGGAGGCAGGCCAGGATGTGTCGTCAGCTCTCTCGGATATAAATCCTATTGACATCAATCAAAAGTGGGACATAGCACTGTCCTTTGGGGATTTTAAAATAAATCAGAATCACACAACGTTGCCAAGCTGGCTGCAGGCTTACATGTGCTTGAAGTGTCTCTTTTTAAAATCAAAGCAGCTGTGCCTTCCTTTTTTTTTCTCCTTCCATGCAGCCCTCACCTTCTCTCTCCCTTCTTCTTCACATCCTTTCCTCCTTTCTTCTTGTCCCTGGATCACTTCTGCATGTGAAGAAGCCAAGAAGATGGCAATGCCAAGCACTGGTGTGGATCTCTGCAAAGATACTCTTTTCTGTAACGGCTCACTTTGTTGTTACCAGCCAGTAGGTGGAGTGCATTTACTGTTTTAAATACTGTTGGGCTTTGTGTTTTATTCCCCTTCTCTTCCTCCTGTAAAACAATTTATCATTTCCACTGCAGTGAATCAGTAGTTGCAAGGTAGTGTAACACAGTACAAAACAGCTAATCCTGGCTGGACCTCAGCATATAGCATCATGACTCACATGAGCCATGCAGGGCCAAACACCAGCTGATCTAGATGAGAGAGGAAACCTGAAAAAGACAGTTTCCAATTCTGTGCACTGTTCTTTTTTTTTTTTTTCCTCCTAAGAAAAGTCCGTTCCAAAAGTGAGTCCAAGCCTCGGCATCAGACACCAGGCTTTCCTGCGTTTCACGGGGTCCAGGATGTGGCTGCGCTGACCCCCGCCTCGCGCAGGGTTTGCACCACTCTGGCTGCTCTGGCTGCAGAGGAGCTCTGTCACATCTGATGTGGTGTCCGAGGGCTCAGCATCAGCTCCTGGATAAGCAAAGGGGCCCTCCCTTTCACATGGACGCTGGTGGTATGAGAAATCTTAGGCTATCCATCATTCCTGTCAGAGGTTTCACTTTTTCTCCCCAGTGTATTTTTCATGAGCCTGGAAAAAAACAGGCAAGCTTTTAGGCACACAAGTCCATCTTTAGTCTCCTGTGCCTGAAACCTTGTCTGTTTTTTTTCCAACTAGATCAGCTGGTCTAATAAAAGATATCGGAAAACTTGCCTTGTTCACATGCCTGGTTCATCACGGCTACCGCACCGTTATCACGGCACTGCAATTGCTATTGTTGGTCCTGGGTCTCATGGCTCCCTGTGCACTCTGCACCCTTTCTTGCTAAAATCAGTAGAACTGAAAATCTGGATAACTTGCTGTGACACAGCCTTTGGGGAAATGCAAGCCAGCATTTTTTTTCCACAGAACAGTAGTAGATTTTCCTTGTGTTGAGGGTCTCAGCTAGCCTGAGCAGCTATCAATCAGCCACGCTAGTGTTTTCCCAAAGGCAAATCTCCTCACCAGCAATACGCCACCTCCATCACCCAACCAGATCCACCTCCAGAAAGCTGAGTGCTTTAAAGTAAATGTTCATCTTTCTTTTTAAGAATGAACTACTGTTTTTTCTTTTTTTTTTTAATAGGTCAGTGAGTGTTTAAAAAGTGACCTTTAAAACCTCTTCCCGAGGCACAATAATGCTTCGCACTTCCAGTGCGTTTCCCCCCTTGAATGTGCTGTGCAAACACTCGCCGGCTTAGCAAGCRAGCGGGGAAAGTGCAAAGTAGGACGAGGAGCCCTGGTTTGAACTTCCTCGGCTGCGCTAAACCTGCCTGTCCCCGCTGAGTTCAATGGAGACTGGCAGATTTACACTGGAAGTAATCTGGCTGGTCYGTCTCCTCCTTTGGACAGACTGATTTTGTCACTGATTTGCTTGGTGTCACATCCACTTTCCCAGCACCGCTGTCGCAGAGCCCCCCCCAGCATCCGCTCRGGAGCTGCTACTCGCACAAGCAGCCCCGCAGAGGGGGAGACAGTTTTGCTTTTAGTTACATCACTGAAACCTGAGAGGGTTCGTCCTAAAAGCACCGTTTCTCTCCCTCCCTCGCTTTCCCTTTGCAAACCCCCCACTCCGGGGTGCCTGGCTATTTCCCTCCTCCACCGAGGTGGGCAGGCGCTTCCCCCTCTGTGTTTTTTTGCTCTGCTTGTGACCGCCTTATCAAAGTGCATCTGTTGGCAACAGGCCTCGATACCCAGGTGCTGGTGCTCGCGAGGTGGGGAACCAAAAGGGGCCCCCAGTGAGRGAGCCCGGGGGGCTATTCGTGGGCTCACCCCAATTTCATGCCTGAGACTATCGTTTTAACTCCATGTTGTGGCACAGCCAGCTAGTGGGGGGAGAAAATAACAGGCACACCTGAATGTAATGTGTTGTGACCAGCGGTCACTGCCATGTGTATTTTCCAGAGTTCATTTTATTCCCTGCTGTAGTCCTTCGAATTAAAAGCGGTCTAGTTATTTACATTTGAAAATTGGATGATATGCTGGGCTGTTATTTCTCTATTGACTCGGTGCTGCTAATACATTTGGAAATTGTCTGCCTGCTGCAGATAGGCACTGCCTGCTTGGAAACATTTGGATTTCCTCTATCAGCATCACAGAGGGAGACACAGAAAATAGGAAAGGATATTTGATTGTTTGCACTTACCTTCATCCAGCAGTAATAGAAAGCCATTCATGTTCGGTACCTCCATCTGATGTGCACCAACAACCTTTGCTCTGTGTTCCCAGAGAAGGCAAAATGGGGCTGATGTTTCTGCCAGTTTGTTGCTAGCAAAATCTCCTTTTTTTTAACTGCAGATATTGTAATTAGTTCATCCAACCCTACGTGTGTCAGTTGTGAAAGTTGGGCAATGCAACCACATGAGAGCCTGTGAGCGAATGGGCCCTTGCACAGAGCTAAAAGGCTCAGGACAGATCCTGGCTGGCTGAGAAGGTCCCATTTTGCACCATGTGCTGCAGCTATGTCAACTGTGTTTCATCACTGCTCAGTGGAGCATGCTCCCTGTCAGCAGATCTCAGTCAAGGTTGGCTTTATGGGATATGAAGCAAGACAGGAATTATTTTGTCATCAAGTTGACAATGGTTTGTGTTGGGGAGAAAGGGTCTGAGATCTGGTGGGACTCAACAGGTGAAATCCTGCTTCCAGATACAGACCTTGCCAGTGAAAGGTGTTTGCATGCAGGATAGCGTAGGAGAAGATGGTGAAGAAATTAGTGGGAAGCGGGGAGAGGCAGAGCTGCCGGGGCCATATGCACCAGGGTTGAAGAAGAAAACAGAAGAGTTGCGGATGAACAGGTGAAGGGGAAAGCAGGACAACCAGAGGGAGAGAGTAGTAAAAGCTTTGTGAGAAAGACAAGTTGCCAGAAGGAGAACAGGATAAACAGCATCAAACAACGGTGAGTGGAAGCCCAGAGCTGTAGCCAAAACCAGGTTTGCAGCAGAAAGCCAGAACTTCTGAGGCAAAGGTGTGAGAGAGCATAGGGTGCTCTTTGCCAGATACTTACTTCTCCATGAGGCTAAAACGAGGCTAAAGCTTTAGTTTTCTCTCCCATGAGCCTGGTGGGGGTTTTTGTGTTTGTTTGTTTTTTTTTTCTCTCTCTCTCACAGATAGCATGCTTATTTCTGTTAAGAGTGGGATGGCTGGGAAAGTCTCCTTGGCTCTCTCTGTGCCCTGGCAGTTTTATCTACTTGAAAGTCTGGGCTTACTTACTACTCATGTCACCACTTGGAGGCGAGGCTGCTGCTTGATGTGATTTTTGGCAGCGTCCCCGCTCACAGCTCCCTCTGCACRCTGGCCGCCCGCGCTGGGCAGCACGGAACTTCTGCTACCGCCCCAGCATCAGYGTGGCGAGAGGATGCTGGGGCACCCGTGGCTGCCAGCCTTGAGCAAAGGTTGCTGCAGAAGAGGAGAATGCATGGGAAAGCATAACTCTACATTGGGAGTGCTTGGATTTGCTGGGGGGGACTGGAAATTGAGGGGGGGGGAAGTCCTGCTGTGTCTGCACATGACAGGTCTTTTCCTCTGCTCCTGCTTCTCCGTCAAGCAACTTTCAGTGTTTTATTGGAAGAAATGGTCATGCAGTCCTCCTGGGACTTTGCAAAGTCTCCTCTGCTCCTTGCTTTTGAGGCTTGACTTTGGCAAAGCGTGGGACGAGCTGCTGCCCCCGGGGAGGGATAGCTGCTCTCCCCAGCTTGACCTTGGGCTGTGCAGCCAGGGCAAAGCAAACACGTGCCTGCTGCCTGCACGCCCCCTCATTCTCCTTTTTCACAGGAATATGCAATATTCCCAAAGGAATGACCCTGCACAGTGAGCCTCATGTGGCTCCCGTGGGAGTCACAGCACAAGGTTACAGCCAGTACCAGCATGACCTAACTATGAACCAGCATGGGTTTACCTAAACTGGGTGCGTGTGCCAGCACTGGGCTGTTCCGAACCTTCGAGGAAAGACTACGGTTTCCTGACAAAGCAGGCAGGATAAAATCAAAAAATCTGCAAATAGGTTTGTGAGTCAAAGGAGGGGGGTGGCTTTGCAAGGTGCATTTGGGGTCCAAGTGCCGGTGCCCCACAAGGTGCTGCTTGCAAGGTGCAGTCTCCACTGCTGTCGCAGGCTCCCCTCCTCCCCGGCTGAGAGGCTCCCGCAGCACYGTGCACCCGGCTTGGGTTATTCCCCCCTCGGAGAAAGGAGGCAGTGGGCAGCTCTGGGGGCCGCATGCGACAAGCTGACACTCGCTCAGCACGCGTTGCAAAGCTGCCCGGCGCTCACAGACCACAGAAACGCTGGCCGAAAATCTGAAAGAGTTAGCAAATGATTTGCTGCTCAGTCAGGAGGCTCTAGTCATTGCAAATCATCACTCGTCTGGCCATGTCCTTTTGAGCTGGAAGGTCGCAGGTTAATACAACTTTGATTAGATATAGATATTTCTATATAACCCCCGCTGCTTCCACATGCATATATACACACCCAACTGCTTTCACAGGCTGCAGCATAATCACCCAAGGGTAGTGAAGAAATTACGTTGTCTGCCGGCCTCAGAAACTTTGCACTGTAACAGAGGGAAATATTTGTTCCTTGCGTAGCTGTGACTGAAGAGACCATTCCCTGTGTGCGGGGGTGACTGCCTGCTTTTCGTGTAAGGCTCCATTTAGTGTGCTCAGTTGTGGATTTGCATGCTGGGCCAGCATGGCATCATACCTATACATCACATTCAATATTACCTGCGTGGGGGAGTCGATAYTTGTTTTAGGGCTATTTTGTTAGTCCCTACAGTTTTATAGGCTTTTTTTCTTTCTTTTAGATTGCACAGGAATTTTAAGTGCCAGCTAGTTTGCCTCTTGTGCTGCTGTTTCTTGCCTTTCTTGGAGTGCAGCACATGACATGGAGTCTTGCGTCCTGCAAGAGTAACTGAAGGGAAAACCGTGATGCAGCCAAATGATTAAAACTAAAATGCCGGTTTGTGCTTACGGAAACGATGTGCATTGGGGCTTAGCAGGGGGCTACAGAGTTTTGAGAAGGATCACGAAATCACCCCAAAATGGATGACTGCCTTGGAAATCTGCCAGTTTGCGTTCCCACCTCAGCCAGGAAAACCCCATGCGAGCCTTTCACAAATTAAACCCTTTCTGCCTTAAAGAAGCCTTTGCTGAAAAGCAGGCTGCCAAACAAAGTACTCCACTGCCTGTGTGACCTTGAATTTATCCTAAAATGCCTGGACTCATGTGTAAGCGCAGTCTCCTCTATCGCCCCCTCGTACCCAACCTGCCGAGCTGTCTCCTCGCCACACTGGTCCCCACGCTTGCAGCCCTCGCTCCCAAAAGTAAGACTGTTTCCTACACTTTCATTAACACTGCATCAGAGGAGGAAGGCTACAAAGAGCAAATATCCTGGGAGTGAGGGAAAAGCCCAACTTGGGGAACATGTGAGAAGGTTTTGTCTGATGCTACCAACCTGTAAATTCTGATTTGGTACAGCTCTTTTCATGACMCCCTCCTGAGGTCTGGTAACTGCATCAATATTGCTGATAGTATCACTCACGTGCTCACTCCAAGTAGGTTATCCTTCATGCTGTGCCGCTTCAAACCTGCACACTGCAATTTATCAGTGGGGAAGGATATTTTGGGAATGATCCCATGTCTCTTCTCCATGTCACAGGATAATGTACTGGAGATAATGAATCCCACTGCTAGGATTTCTTAGTTTCTTCTTCAGTAGAAGTTTCTTACGCACAAAGCATATACACCACACTGTCTCTCAGGACTTCAGGATTTTTTTACATGCCCATCTAGTTCATGGCATCCAATACATTCCTAAATATTTACTATACCCAGATAGTCCTTTATAGTGTACAGCAGAGCCATGTTCAATCATGATTTGGATCTGTAGAAAATCAGGGCACATGCACAGACCCAGCTCCTCTGCGCTGTATTTCACACTGTGGTTCCCTGTGTATGCTGGTGCCACCAGTTTGTGATCTGGCTGAGGCACAAAATATTTAACGTGTCTGTGCACACAAAACAAATTGTATGAAGCTGAGCCAATTCAATATCACACAGCTGTTCTGGCAAGAGCAAGAAAGCCCAGTGTCCTGGGCAGGGGCATGTGCAATGCAGCTTCTAAGACTCACCTTTTCCACTGATGCCAAACTGAAGCAAAAGGGACAATGGGTGAGAGCCACCAAGGACATGCTGAATGATGCAGGTCTGCTCTGTGAGTGTTGTTTTTTCCAATGCTGTGTGCTATTTCTTCAGGTTGCAATGGCCTGCATAGATGAAAATGGTATAAAGTATTCGCTGCTGATAGGTGCACATTGTAAAGACTTGGGCTTGCCAGGAAGCACAGTGTTACTGCTTGTGGTGTGAAGCATGTGGCTTTCTGGCCACAGGTTTGAAGCACAAATATCATGGCAGGCAAGTGACAGATGCCCGTCTGTCCCTGAGGGAAACATGAGAAGAGAGGAGAGAGGACAGGAGAGGAGAGCAAAGCAGAGCAGAGCAGAAGGCAAAATGAAGTAAAATTGGAGACCTTGTTTCACAGAATCACAGAAATGGTTGGGGTTGGAAGGCACCTCTGGAGATCATCTGGTCCAACACCCCTGCTCAGAGCAGGGTCACCTAGAGCAGGTTGCTCAGGGCTGTGTCCAGTTGGCTTCTGAACATCTCCAAGGATGGAGACCACACAAACTCTCCGGGCAGCCTATTCCAGTGCTCTGTCACCCTCATAGTAAAGTGTTTTCTTGTGTGTGAGTGGTATTTCCTGTGTTTCGGTTTGTGCCCATTGCTTGTTGTCCTGCCACTGGGCTCTGCTRGAAGAGTTTGACACCATCCTTTTGACACCCTCCCCTCAGATATTTGTAAACATCAGTAATATCCTTCTGAGCCTTCTCTTCTCCAGGCTCAACAGTCCCAGCTCTCTCAGCCTTTCCTCATATGAGAGATGTTCCAGTCCCTTAATCATCTTTGTGGCCCTTCACTGGACTTGCTCCAGTATCTCCGTGTCTCTCTTGTATTCCAGTAGCCTTTCTTTGGTAAGTGTTACTGTTAGATACTCAGACTTAGAAAGTGCCAAATTTAGGTAGCATCATTAGCTTAACTTAAAATTCATTCCCAGAAAAGAAGGGCCAAACTTTCTTAATGCCAGAAACCCCATATCTCATACTAAGCAACAGACGCTATCGGTGCCACCGGTGTCCCCTGCACAGTTGTGCAGGGACTGTGCTGTCCAGCACCACCAAGCAGGGCAGAAGGGACGTGGCAGGYGCAGAGCCACCCTTCTGGGATCCTGCGCGGGGTGTACGGAGGGGTGCCGGGGGTGTCACTGATCCTTGCCTCATTCACACTGCCTCTTGCAACAGCTCACTTCTGCGCTACTCCCTTTTCTAAATGACACAACTCAAAGGAGTAAAAAATGGGTGAGGAAGAAGAAGGTGGCTCCTGAAGAGCACTAAGCTGACAGAAAGGGAGGCTATTCTGGCGAGCAGGCTCCTAAGAGGTAAACTACTTGCACAGTCCCCTCTTGTGAATGGCTTCTGCAGTAAGGTCTCCTGCACAGCTATAACTCACTTGCAGAGCAGAAGCTGAGGGAAAGTGAATTAAGGTAAGATCACCACTAACACCACTGTCATAACGCATTTTCACACGGGGCAGCAATAGGGCAATGGGTATCTTTGTTAATCTAAACACTGATTGAACAAGCAGCTTAATGCTCTTTTTCTTCCATAGGATGTCAGTAGGCTGTGTGACACTCAGCCAGTTCTTTGTAACAGTTTTTTGCTTTGGGGTTCTGTAGGAAGAAAAAGAAAAAGAAAAAGAAAAAGAAAAAGAAAAAGAAAAAGAGAAAGAAAAAGAGAAAGAGAAAGAGAAAGAAAGAGAAAGAAAGAGAAAGAAAAAGAAAAAGAAAAAGAAAAAGAGAAAGAGAAAGAAGGAAAAGGTCAAATACCTTGTATAAATCAGGTGGCTGAATCAGGTCAGGAAAGCTATCCTGCATATGCTAGGCAGGGAACAAAGCATTAGGGCCATTCACAGAGTGCATCTGTGCATTAGAGCTGAGTAAACGTCCCTTTATCCATGGAAATTAAAAATTTCTGTTCGGGTTGGGGGAATGACTAGGAAGGCCTACAAAGGACAAAAGCTAACTGTCTGGAAAAAATAACACAAAGTAGTGCATGTTATAACGAAACAGGCTGCCTTAGGACTAACTAATGTGAGTTACCTTGTGGACATGATTTCTTTTCTTGTACAAAAGAAAAAAACACCTTACCGTTTTACTGCAGACAAAATACAAAGTGTCTCTTGCAGCCTCCTGTTAAAAGGTTTTTCTTCTAAATTGCAGAATCATCAATGTTACTTTTTTCACAGGTAATTACTCAGCACAGTTAATTTGAAGCCATACTGGAACTGAAATGGAGATATCCTACTTCACCCTTTTCCCCTTAGTCTAGCTTGATATTATTATCATCTGCTGCTCCGGTACCCATAGCAACAGCCATGGCGTTAGCCGCTTTCGCAGCACAAGCGAGTGCTGCTAATGCCTGACATTTAGCCAGCTGTGCTCCTCACGATGGGGCTCATCTGGCCAAAGATCACAAGATTTCGAACTTGCTCAATGCCGAGGGGTGGGCATAAGTGGGAAGCAAAACGAGATGTATTTTTTGCCTAATTTCCTAAGTAATGTACTTGAAGTTTGGTCGCTATATCCCCAGTAGGTCATTTAAACATCGATGGCCTGATTTTGTGAAGTACGAATATCCAAATGCACACTAGATATGAACTTAGCGTATTTATCTCTTCCAAAAAAAAAAAGAGGGTACATTTTACTGAATTGCCTTTACAGGACACGAGCTGCACAGCACAGCTTGCAGCCCGCTTTGAAAGCTGTGTCCATTGGGCTGCCTTTGACGTTCAAGGCTGGTGGGGAGTATGCGGCCGCGGGAGTCAAATGGGCCGACCTCAGCCCTCGACACAAATTCCAGCCACAGGTAGGCTGGCAACCCCTGTTCTTCCAAAAAAAAAAGAAAAAAAGGCAAAGAATAACTAGCATACTTTCCTGCAAGGATTTTAATCATCGTCTGCATCAGTGGATTAAAAGAAAAAAAGTGGGTCTCTCACTCAAGGTCTCTTTCACAAAAGGGAAAAAACTTTGATTAATTCRGGGTTAGAGACATCAAGCAAACTAAAAAAAAGGTCAGAGGCTCAGTCCAGGATGCTAAGGAATAAAGAGGAAAATATATGAGATTCTAAATATAAACAGTGCCTAAATGGCCATGTTCGTCAGTTTATTAAGAACAGCGAAGAGCCTAGAGGGAATGAAAAAGGAGTGGCAAGGAGAGCCTGCTTTTTAAGTAAAGCTATATATTAAAGGTGGCACATGGGAAAACACTAATGAAGCACGAAAAGATGAGACTCAGCAGGGAAATTAGTAGAGGGGGAAAAAAACACACTGAAGAAAAGACAACACACAGGGCTAAGCAAATACGTTGTGCTGCAAGTCAGTGCTGCACGGACCAGTCCTGGACCCCCTTACGGTTCATACTTTTCACTAAAGATGTGGGAAAGTGCACTGGAGGGGAAGAGGGTGATGAAGCTGCAGCGTGCACAGGCTCCCACTGTGTCGGTCACCTCGTGGGGGAGCTCGGGCTGGGTTTAGGCGGAGGCAGTTTYGGCAGCTGCCTAAGTGGGAGCAGGGCAGAAACCAGCTGTGGTTGCAACCACGGAGCAAGATCTAGTGGGGACGTGGCGTTATGGGCTGGGGGGGGGGGGTTACTGCAGCAGCACGAAACTCGGGGATACATGGGCACAAGTTCATACCCTTGGGGCCAAATAGCAGAAACCTCCCCCGCCTGTGAGCAGCTCATCGGGGGAAAGCAGCTGAGGAGGAGCTGGTCACGGATACCTGAGCAGCCGGAGCGWCTTAGCCACAGCGAGTGGCAGTACTGCAGCCGAGGGACACGTCCGCAGTCTGGGGGAGCCCTCAGGCCTGGTTGCTGGGTTTAATTCTGGTCGTTTGTGTTTCAGAAAAATGAACTGAAAGTGATTGTGAAGAAGGGCTGCTGGGCTGTTTGGAAGAGGGACTCATGTGAAGGAGAAGCTGATAAAGCAGAGGTTGGCCCAGAAATGATTGCATGCTGTTCATACACTGGCGAGTAGCTGCTAGGGACGAAAGAGAACATAAGGAGCAAAAACAGGTGACTATAATGTAGAAATTAAAATATTTTTGTCTAGAAATGAAAAGTTGCTAAGTATCAGGTAACAATAAAAGAATCCTTATAGCTGGAAAAAGGGGGAGGGTTGGGTCTGTGGGATCAACCCCTATGTACACAGTGTCTGATAAAAGCATACAGACATTAACAATACTGAGTCTTTGCAGTACGAAAATAGAGAACTCTTATGCTTGCTATGGGTACCTGCAATTTGAGGGGACTGGAATTAAAAATGCAAGTGGTCCTTTCCCATTTTTTTATACTGTTTTCTCTTCTACACTTGCTTAATGGGGAAGGGGAAGCCAGGGAAAAACAAGTAGCATAAAATATATGCACAGTAAGTCATTGAAAGGTTTAGTAGYATTTGTCTTCCTGCAAGATCTTGCCAGTGGGATTAAAAAAAAAGAGATGAAAGAAGATAAGTTATAGGATTCATATCTTTATTACCTTCTGACAACACTGCAAGGCCATGCCAGCACTGCCAAGCTTTTCAGAAGAGCAACAAAAGCAGACATTACACCTGAGCCAAAATGCTTACGGCCACTTTTCCTTAGGAATCAAAATTCTCAAAGGAACTTCAACAACTGCTGAATAAAATATTGTTCCAGTGGCTGTAAAAGATGTGGGCTGTTATAATTTACACTAAAGCTGAATTCACACACATTGGCAGGCTTTACCTGCTTAGCCATGAATGTTTGAGTTCTTTCTTTGCTGAGCAGCTAATAGGCTCAGCAGGCCGCAGGACCTGTGTGTGCGCACGTGTGTGCATGTGCAGACATGACTGTAGACACACACACACACACACACGCACGCACGCACACACACAGAAGAGGAACAGTGTGTCTGACATCTGTGTGTGGATTTGTGTATATGCATGTATTTAGCATCTATTCTAACATGCATCGTTTTTCCCAGGGCCATGAATTTCTAAGCTCGTATTTGTTGTTGGAGGGAAGAAAAGTAGTTTCATGTCTTATCACCTGCAGCTGGTTGCAGTCTTTGTCTAAACAGTCACTGCTGGATGCAGTGGGGAATTATATTGGCAGTTGCCATTAATCTGCTGTGCCTTGTGGTCCCACAAAACACTTTGGGGTTTCAATGATCAGCTGGTGTCTCCTGAATGGTCCCCCAGGGGCTGACCTGGTGCGGTCCCTAACTTGAGGTGAGGCCTTTGCTCCTGTAGAGCCCACCGGCTGAATCGCACTGTTTGAGAGCTCACCTATTCATCAGTGTGTCGTGTCTGCTTCCGAATCTGAAGAAAAAAGAGCTTCCATCCTGCTGAGATAAGAGCACCAATCTGGAGATGAGCGAGCATCTCAGTCCTCCCTCGGGTGGCCGCTGCGACAGGTCTGTGACCTGGTGGTAAGAATGGAGCAACAGTGGCCAGAGAAAGCAGAGGTGTTGACGGTAGCTTCATGGTAGGGAGGCACGCCAAGACTGAAGTTTGTGGCTGTCAGGGCCAAACCATCTTTCTACAGCTTTACAGAGGTCTGATTGATTGATTTGATTAGTTATTCTTGTGTTTGCCTTTATAACAACGTGTTCTCAAAGCCCCTCATCTTATTTGATATAGACATTAATACCTTGTAAGATATTATGCCCACAAAATTGCATGCATAGAATTGCATGCAGAAGCATGTGAATGTAATTTTTTTAGACCTGTTACAATTTTGGACATACTGATAGGAGTATTGCTCACGTAGAGAAAAGCAAACCTCTTCCATTCAGCGAGAAAGAAAAGATTTGTTTTTCCTGTACGTGTGTGTGTGTGTGTGTGTGTGTGTGTACGAATCTTACAAGTAGTGGATTGCTTATGTCAGCATCTGGGGAGAACTTGTTTGGACATAGCTAGCAAAAAGCATGTGCCACTATGCCACTATTAAATAAATGATATATCTATTGTAAGGCTCAGATTACAAAAAAATATGGAAAGTCCTTACACCTGACAAACAATTACCAAGTTATCTGAGAAATATGAGGCTCGGGTTTCTAAGTAGTAAGGGTTTAAGCAATAGGCTGAAACAGCAACTTGGTATAGTTGTAAATCCCACCAGTTTACTTCTATAGCTACAAGATTTCCTTAAATTTCATTCCTCTCTTAACCGCAATTGCTTTTAACCAAGTTTTTGGAACTGTAAACTACTAAATATTTGCTGTAATCATTTTCCTTAGCTGATAAGCAGTATTATCAGCTTAAAAGGAATCCTGTATAGTAGTAGTATGTCTCAGCTGGTGTAAGCAGCCCCATTTTTCTTGCACAGAGAAACGGCATCTTCTAATGAACAGAAGGGAGGGGTAACAAATTGCCAGCACAATCTTGGAGTGGAGCCGGAGGCACAAAGGGGAGGAGGTGCTCGGTGTCAGAGTRCCAAAGCAGAGGGCCTGCAGGGGCCCAGGATCGGTGAAAAGGGCCAGGGGCTGGTCCTGCGCTGTTTTGTCCCCGGCGCGGGACCAGGGGCTGGGCTGCTGCCGCCTTTGCGATGACGGGTAAGTAATGCCCTCGTGGTGGTGTTAATGCTGCATTCCCCGCTCTCGCAAAGCTGGTAAATTCACTTGTAGTTGTAGGGTACCCCGATGTAAAAGTAACAGGGGATGTAACTCCAGAGCCAGCTTAAAAGCTGTTACTGAGAAAGAATTACAAGCAACTACTCTTGGTTGAGTGTCAGTAGACTAAAAATGAGTGTATTTAATAGGGCCCTCTGTAGAGCTTGTTCTGTGTAAGGGTGTCCAGCTAAACTAGGCTGTGGGCACAGGCAACATGCACTTAGGTAGGTTAGCAGGAGATTACCAGCAAACAGTGCCCCCAGCCTTGAACATCTGCCCACCTCGACACACAGTGAGAAGTGTGCGAGGCAGGTGCATGGCCTCAGTGGGCACCATACAGGCAGAAGTTTATCTGTAAACTGCAGCACATTAACCATCGTAGCCAAATTTAGAGAAATACAATCTTCTCTCCCCGGAGAACAAAGGAAACACATTGAATGGTTGAGAGTCTTGTTCTTAAAATAAGGAGTTCATCTAGCCTAAAACACCTAAGAAAAAGGTTCGTAAGAGCCATTGGGAAGTACTTATTTTTATTACTGAGATGCAAGGGCTTGTAAATAACTGGGTTGCAGGAGTGGGGAAATCAATGAAGATGACTGGTAGTCATTACACATTTCCTTCAAGAGCTGCAATACCTACTGTAGCATCAGTTCACCTATGTTATGCCAACCACATTAGCACCAATTGGTACGGACTTTGCATGACCTGACTGCCAGCACATAACGTGGCATCTTTAGGACCAGGGCTGGAAGTTGCCTGCAACAGCCCTAGCCTGGTAAAGGAAAGTCACAACATGTATATGTGGTTTTGCCTTCCCTGCTCCTTTGAGTGCAGTAAAGGGATAAGGCAGCATTCATTTTCTCGTCTTCCCTGCTCATGTGCCCTTTAAGGTTCCAATTCATTTAGGTATTTAATAAGAGCATCCATAAAACTCACCCTTGTGGCACAGGGCCAGGCTTAAAAAACAACAGCATCTCCTCATGCGCAGCCAACTTCAGCACTAGTAATAGGGAGAACACTGTCCTCCCTCTTAACTTAATTAAATTAAATAGGTGACTTTTTGTCCCTGAGGGCTGCTGTGCTTTGTGAATTGTAATGTTCAGATGAGACTTCAACACAGCAAAGCACACAGTGATTCATGTATGTAGGAGTGAATCCTGAGTACTCAAGTCTGTAAGAGGAGGGGATGGAATGCATATTTACTTTCTCAAATGAATGAAACAGGGAGATTCCCACCTCCTCACTATATCATCGAAATCACATACAAAGATATAGTTATTTTTGCCTTTACATTTTGTTTTTACCACCGAAGGCAGACATACTGAATGCCTTCTTTGCTTTGGTCTTTACTGCTAAGACCAGCCCTCAGGAATCTCAGACCCTGGAGACCAAGGAGAAAAGTCTGGAGAAAGGAAGGCTTTCCCTTGGTCAAGGAGGATTGGGTTAGAGATCATCTAGGCAAACCTGACATCCACAAATCCATGGGCCCTGATGGGATGCACCCACGAGTGCTGAGGGAGCTGGCGGATGTTATTGCTAGGCCACTCTCCACCATCTTTGAAAGGTCATGGAGAACAGGAGAGGTGCCTGAAGACTGGAAGAAAGCCAATGTCACCCCAGACTTCAAAAAGGGCAGGAAGGAGGACCCAGGGAACTACAGGCCAGTCAGCCTCACCTCCATCCCTGGAAAGGTGATGGAGCAGCTCATCCTGGAGGCCATCTCCAAGCATGTGGAGGACAAGAAGGTGATCAGTAGTAGTCAGCATGGCTTCACCAAGGGGAAATCATGCTTAACCAATCTGGTAGCCTTCTCTGATGGAATGACTGCCTGGGTAGATGAGGGGAGAGCAGTGGGTGTTGTCTACCTTGACTTCAGCAAGGCTTTTGACACTGTCTCCCATAACATCCTCACTGGCAAGCTCAGGAAGTGTGGGCTGGATGAGTGGACAGTGAGGTGGATTTGGATGAGTGGACAGTGAGGTGGATTGAGAACTGGCTGAATGGCAGAGCTCAGAGGGTTGTGATCAGCGGCGCAGAGTCTAGTTGGAGGCCTGCAGCTAGCGGTGTCCCCCAGGGGTCAGTACTGGGTCCAGTCTTGTTCACCTTCTTCATCAGTGACCTGGATGAAGGGACAGAGTGCACCCTCAGCAAGTCTGCTGACGATACAAAACTGGGAGGAGTGGCTGATACCCCAGAGGGCTGTGCTGCTGTTCAGAGGAACCTTGACAGGCTGGAGAGTTGGGCAGAGAAGAACCTCATGAAGTTATGGGAAAGAGAGGAGAAATTCCTCTCTTATGAGGAAAGGCTGAGAGAGCTGGGACTCTTCAGCCTGGAGGAGAAAAGACTGAGGGRGGATCTTATCAATGTTTATAAATACCTAAAGGGAGGGTGTAAAGAGGACAGGGCCAGACTCTTCTCAGTGGTGCCCAGCAACAGGACAAGAGGCAATGGGCACAAACTGAAACAAAGGAAGTTCTGTCTGAACATGAGGAAAAACTTCTTTACTGTGAGGGTGACAGAGCACTGGAACAGGTTGCCCAGAGAAGTTCTGGAGTGTCTGTCCTTGGAGATATTAAAAACACGCCTGGACAGGGTCCTGAGCAACCTGCTCTAGGTGACCTGCTTGAGCAGGGGGGTTGGACTAGATAATCTCCACAGGTCTCTTCCAACCTCAACCATTCTGTGATTCTATGAAAGATAACCCAAAGACAGAATCATGATACAACTGAGTGGAGTTTGGTGATTAAAACCTATGCATGTTTCTGTATGCTTAGATATGAAATGGTAAGTTTATGATCAACCTCTCTTTGATGGGAACACACTTCCCCAAAGCCCCCAAAAGAGGGGTTTGTTAGTATTATGCTTGGTGGCAGTGAGGCAGCCAAGTGTTAGATGGATCAGTGAATGACCGGAGGCTTGCTTCTGAAATGAAGCAGAAAGCATGGGACTGACAATCTCTGAAAAGCACAGGGTGCCCTGGCACTGTACATTATCAAGACAGAACAAACAGCAGCAGCCCAACATCACAGTTTAATGTTGCTATCAGTATTCAGGATGGTGATGTCTGTAGATAAAAACTGAGGTGCACAGAAAGATTTTGAGAGTGAGGCAGTGAGGGTGGGGACAAGCATAATCTTGCAATCTCTAGCAATGCAAAAGCTATAGCTGCTTCACAGAACAAAACTAGTCATGGATGGAACTGAATTTTGCCCGCTGTTGAAGCAGAACACACTGTTTCCATAAAACAGCCWTTTTGCTTGAAGTCGCTTCTGCTTTGCCCTAAGTGTTAATGGGAGAAAAAACAAAAAGAGGAAGAGGCTCTTTTATCCTCCAGGCAAATATTAAGTGCTGCTGCTGGCACTCAGTCCGCTGTGTATGTATCTGAGGAATGGAGCGTTCGTCACAAATTGGCAGTATGATGTGCTGCGCATACCATCAATACCTAACACTATCTGTACTGGAAAAGAGATGCACTAGATGAATGCTGAACCTCAGTAAAAATACTACACCTTTTATAACATAATTGCGTGCTTTATTGATATACACAGTAAAGCAGTATATAATACAATAGTAAGGCATATATTTGGTGAAATTTGATATGTTGTGAAAAATGCAGTAAAACAGAAGTTTATAAAAATAATTAGTAAATGTTACAGTGTTGGTGTTAAAACACAATATATTATGATATCCAAGTAATAAACCAGTACTAACAATGAAATAACATGCCATATGGTATTTATGTATTCAGTTACACTGATTATGTTTTACAGTTTAATACTTTGTTGTTATAAGGAATATGAAATAATTCCCAAATTATGCTTAAAAAAGCAGCGATAAAGCTTTCAACTTTTTAAATATTTTTGACAGACTCACTCCAAAACTAAGATCTAGAAAGTAAAACAAACAAACAAAACCCTGATGAAAACAACCGTGCAATCCATTTTTCTCCAATTTTCTGAAGAGAAAGTTTAACAGATAAGGAAAAAAAGAAGAAACCCATCCCTTTCTCAGATCTCAATTTAAACCTTCTGATAAAAAAAAGACCATGAGAAATGCACAGGGTTCCTACTGTAATAAAGTGTTAGAAAAGCTCTTTATTGTGAAAGCAGATGTTTGGGGGGATTGTACTTACTTTCTGTAAATTATCATTATCATTATCATTATTATTATTAAAATGATGAGACCTGTTCACACAATGGACAAGTGGTGATGATGTTACATTATCTGTATGTAATTGTCAGGAACACCACAAAACCAAAGTGAGGTAGAAATAGCATGACTAGCCATGTTCAATGTTAACTAGCACTCAAATAAAATCTTTCCCAAGTTTAATTACACTTCATACAAGAAGAGGTAACAGATTTTTACTCTTGCAATATAAAGTCAGATGGTGTGTTTCTATGTATTCTAAGATAAAATTAAAAGCTGGTAAAGAAAATGAAGTGGTAAAGCTTTTGCTGACAGCACCTCATACCTAAGCCTACCTCTGATGAGCTGCAGTTAAACTGGCTAATTTGTTTTTCTATCAGTTTCTCTCTTTCTCACTTTACTGTTAATTGTGCGGTATTACTTGTAGAGAGAAATGGGGAGGGACAAAGTATCAGGGCCCTTGTTTTGATGATAAATATCTTATGGAGCAGTGTGGCTACCTTCACCTGATCACCATACACGTATAAGAACAGCAGTAATTCTTCCACAGCCTTTCCCGAAGGTCGCTTGCCGTGTTACAGCTCCTTGGGACCAGCTGCTATAGCAGGCTGAGACAGCAAGTGGGGAAATCTGTTTGTATTATCCAGAGAATCAAGTAGCTTTATGTTCATGAACAACATAGGTAGCTACACAAGCTAAGATGCTCTGTGAGTAATCTCCTTGTGCTTCACATCAGAAGTTGATCCCGTGCAGGGAGTCAGGAAGGAACCGCTCCCTTTCTTCTCTCAGGTACAGCAAAAGTTTTGCTGAGGGTGGCAGTGGGTGGGGAGAGCTGGGGCGAACTTCTGCTGAAGCACTGGGTGCTGGCCACTGCCGGAGGCAAGGGACCGGACAGTAAAGTCCAAAGGTTTAATCCGGTAAGGCAATTTCTACATTTCTTTACTAATAACATTCAGGAACTTAGTTGGCTGGCGCATAGGATAGTCACTAAATTCTCCCCTTTCCCTTCCCTTCCTTTTTTTTTTAAATTAGTTTTTTTTGCAGGCTGTCATGTAATGTGCTCTTTCACTTAATTATTGCAAACTAGCTCTATGATTGATGTAATTCTCAATTTTATTGGAAAGAGGTGAAATAACTGCCTTCATTGGAAGTCCAAGAGAATTTTTTTAAGCCAGCCCTAGTCAGACAAAAACAATGAGAAATGATGCAAGTCAGCCATTTTGGTGTTGCTGCAGGAAATACTTTTTTTTTCTTTTTGATCGGCAAGGAAAAGAACACAGAACATGAATCTCTGATGCAGTTCCAGAGCTGAAATGATGCTAAACAAATGCACTGCCTCAGTATTTTTTTTGTGTTTTTTAAGGGGGTTTCTATAAACAATTATTTTTATAAAGCACACTTTAGTTTACAATCTTTCTTTATAACTGTTATAAATTTTTTTAAACAACCCGAAATGCGTTCCATATAAAGAAATGGCAAGTTATTTAGCTATCAAGATTTTACATGTAGCTTTCTTATAATTTTTGTACAATTGCATAGACGTGTAAAACCTGCCATTGTTAACAAAACAGTAACAGACTTAGGAAACTACTGAAATCTACAGTATAATACCACTACCCTTCACAAAAATATAGATTTGTTTTCTTGTAAACTCTTACAGTCTAATCCTCTTTGTAGTATGAATATTATAAAAACCATGCGGGACGCCTGAAGTTGTAAAACACATCTTGCTATTCTAACACCTTGTCGTCAGTCATCACTGTAACTAAGGTTTCCATTGCTCTTCCCAAGTCATCTGCCATGTGGAAAAGGCTCCCTACATTGTTGCCTGAAAAACRAAGTCAAAGAAGAGGACATGAAATGAAAAAGACAAGGCAGCAGGTTATTAGGAACATTTTACAGAAAAGGCTAAGTACATATACATAGCTTTTCATGTTCAGCCCTCCACATATTCCTAGCTGAGTATACTACAGAGTACTGTTTCCAAAGGTCTCCTGATGAGTATAATATATCATCATTGGCAAAAGTTGTCAATTTTGGAGAAAACTAACTGCAATACCAGCTTGAATGGTTAATGCAAACTATATTGACAAATAGTCATGACTATAAGCAATTATTTTTATAAAGCAGACTTTAGTTTACAGTCTTTCTTTATAACTGTTATAAATTTTTTAAAGAACCCAAAATACATTCCATATAAAGAAATGGCAAATTATTTAGCCATCAAGATCAGGAAATGTAGCTTTCTTACAATTGTTGTACATTCGCATAGACATGTAAAAACTGCCATTGTTAACAAAACAGTAACAGACAGGAAACTACTGAAATCTTCAAAAACCCAATGGTGATCAAGCTGTATTATTAGGAATGTTCACCAAAAGCAATTCTTAAATCCACTGACATCACAGAAAGGTTTCCAACTGCTGCTACAAATGTTTGACCATTCAATATTCTATCAAGGAAAAAAAAATAGAAACAAACAGATCATCAGTAATCAACTAAATCATTAAAAAGTGAAGAGCTCCCAACAGATACCTGCATGGGTATCTAAAATGGTGACCAGAATAATGGTTGCATAATTCAGTTCATTCTGTCTTTTTAATAAAATCCATTGCCTTTCAGACAGCAGTTTAGCAAAAACAAAGATCCCACAATTATCAAGTAACTACCATCCAGTGGTTTATTTGTGCATTTCTACTCACCAATAACCACTGTGAAGTCCTGAGACAATATAACCATAACACGTAAACCTCCTACACAAAAGCGTTAAATAAATGCAGACTAGAATTCTGGAAACAAAATCAGTACGTTCTTCTCACCCTGATGTTAGCACAGCCGGAAAGTGACCAGTAGCAATGCTATCAGTGGTATGGACTGGCTTCAACACAGTTAGAGACTAAACAGACTTGGGAGCAGGGAGGGCATGCTGCCTAAAGGTAGGCTCTGAGTGCCATTCTAGCCACTTGGCATTCCCTGCCTGGCTGTTCAGAAGAGCGTGGGTCTCTTGCAAGTCCTGTATCAGATCTGCAGCCCTGTATGACTGTCTCAAATACCCTCTGGCATCTCAAATGACAGAGGCACCATGGTTTAAACAACAGAATCCCAACTGGATTCAACCCCCTGTAAAAATATAACTGAAGAGGGAATGTGAACTAGAATATGATCTAGAAAACCATAAAATATGTACATCCAGACCAAGGACTGAGCATTCAAGATTTCTTTCAAGGACAAGGAGGAAGGATCAGACAGAAGGTTTTAAAACAAGCAGAAGGAAATTATATTCCACACAGCGCATAATTACATTACAGTACTCATCGCCACAGGCTGATGTTGAAGCCAAACATATAAATGAGTTAAAAAAAAGGAGTTAGAAAACAATCACAGAAGAAACATCTCACAAGAGTTATTTTAAATGAAAGAAGTGCATGTGACCTCCAATTCAAGAAGTCCTCAAGCTGCCAGGTGCCAGAATGTGGAAGCATGCAACAAGGGAAGTATTACTCAGTAAAACTCTAAGCTGCTATGGCCTGAGGCGGCTGATTTACTCTATGGGAGTACTTGTGATAGAGTATTTGTTTGGAGAAGTATTGAAGGTGCAACACTGTCTGCCCACAACAGTGCTTCACAGGGACACTTTGCAGTAGTCTGGATCCTGAGTCCTTGCCATGGTCCATGAGGAAGGAGTACCCAAATGAAGACAGGATATGACCAGGGTGTCCAGGATACAGATTTCATGCAGTCCCTACCTGTGAAGTGCATGAGCCTGATTGTTAACATTGCCCTGTCTACAGGGTCATTCTTCCTCCTGACACAACTGTTTTTCTAACAACAGGAATAAACTTTTCCTGTGAGGTAAATCAAACTCCTAAAAACAAGGTGAAAGAAAAGACCATACTCTTCCAAATATTCAGATATTATGGTAATCATGCGTTGTTGACATTTCTACAGTACCAAGAAGCTGGGAGTGATGTTAGTTAATATTCACCACCATTTATGGAATAGAAAAAAATGACCTAAGAAAATAATCAGAGCCAATTATTGCAGGAGAACTATTACCACTTTTTACAATCAAATCCTAATTTCTGGAGGGACTTTTTTGAGTATAGTATTCATAACATCTTCAAAAATGTTACATATCTAAATATTGACTACTTGGCAATCTGCCCATTTTCTGGTGCACTGTGCTGTACATGGCACAGTTTGCCACATATCAATACAAAGAAATATTTGGTTCTAATATAGTAGCCATCCTACTCATCCTAAAAAAAATTTGTAATTGGTTCATCACCATGTATAGTAGCTGTATATGAAAAATTCCTGCCAAGTTTTGGTCAAAATATAGCTTACTTTAAATAAGTGTATGCTACCACATTTATTTTAGATGTAAGGAATAATGCCTCTTGCTTGCACCATGCAGACTGTAATTAAATGCTAGTATAATCTTTCACATGCAACTCTAGTAACACTCCTTAATCTTAATCCAACTCTATTATAGTGCAGTCCCTCTGGCTGAGATCAGTCCAGCAAATTGCACCATGAAAAGCAAAATTTGACAAAGTAATAGGAAAACAGCAACATATTTTAGATGGGAGATGCTTATGTAAACAGAAACATAACTGCCACTGGTTTGGTCTACTTATCTGAAATTCTGACATGCTTAGGTATATTTGCAGCCTGTGGTATCAAGGCTTTATTGGAATAACCTTGGTATAACCTGCATAATCTACAGCATCCTCATAAATATTCTGACCCTGCAAGCTACTTTCAAGCAGTCTCTAGGCTTTAAAAGTGCTGCTTCTTCTTCCTCACCTGCAGCAATTTACAGATATGAGACAGGAAGCTGCCAAGATGCTGGGTAAACAACAGTGAGAGGCAATACAGTGAGTGGGATAACAATCTCTCATTCAGCTACCTTGTGATCTGCTATATCTAGAAACAATGATGGGATCCCCAGACTTTTCAGGGACTCCAACACTATTCATTTCCAGCTCAGGAAGACTGATCACCATTCCATAGATTTATACTAACCTAAACCACAAAACCCCATCTTCAGAAAGATTTAGTACTTGTTAATACCATTTTTTTCTATCAGTCACAGAGCTGTAAAGGTAACAAAGGCAAGCTGATTTTACAAAAGAATCTTTGTCTAGAAAGAATAGCTGCAAGCCAAAAACATAAAATTATATTAAAAAAAAGTCTTTCAGAACTATTAAATTGTGCAGGTAACTAAAGCATGGGCCAAGAAAACGTTATGAAGCCAGAAAYTCCTAGGCATACTCTTCATGCATAAAAATTCTATCACACAGAAATATGTGCTAGAGCTTTTTCCTTTTTTTAAAAAATTGCTGCTGTGTTTTGAAATAACCATGCCTCAAATCTGATCTGCCTCCAGAAAAGCTGCAGAGAGCAATGCTGTGGTGATTAAGGAGATGACCCCCCCACCTCCACACCCCTCCCACGCTACCTCCCCAGAATAGGTTATAATCTCCTCTGCAGAAAAGCTGAACAATCACATGCTTGTCCCTGAGCCATCTGAGTTTACAACTCAGGGCACAATCATAAACCACTGCTGATTTGAGCTTATGTTCATAGCTGGATTGTAAACTGCAACAGCTTGGGGACTGCAGCCTCCAAGACAGTCATGAGATGGGTGGAAGGGCCAGGACAGTGGGTAACGTAACTGTGCTTCAGCCATTCAGCTGGTGAATATGCTGGGTGTCATTGCACCACCAGCAGTTTTGGTTTAAGTTAAGCAGCAGAGCTCTGAACAGTGGTGCCTCCGGAGCTGGTCCAACATTTGTCTCCACCAGCTCTGTACCCATGGCTGTCCCTCCAGTAGAGGAACAGGGTTCATCGCTGGGCCCAGCAAACTCCCATATTGGTTCAGAACTCACCGGGCCAYGATGTTACACTGATTTTTCTGCAGCAGCCAAAATCAAGCCTTCCATTACACACTATCTTTGAGTGTTTCTGTATTTATCTAATGACATCTACCAAGCTTCAGGTTTGTTCTTATTACCACCTCGCACTATCATCCCTCACACTTTCAGAGGAAAGGTGTTTAGCGCTGGAAGGACATTAGCATTACTGAGGTCRCCACCTTGGGTGGAGTCTTGTAACACACAAAGACAGAAGTCCTTTCACCTGGGCTTCCTTTTAACCACACCAGAAGCAGATTAGAAAAGGAGTCTGACTGAGATTCATAATACAGTACTTCATGTGCTCCCAGCTGATCTWTACAGAAGAGTAAGGTATTTCATGGATTTTCTGTGAACCCTTTTCTGACATCTGTCCAGGTGCTGGGGAGCTGGCTTCCCCCGCACTGTGCCTTTCTTAGTTTCYGAGCTCCTTTTCAATGGCAGTCATGACCTGAACACTCCTTTTTAACGAAGTGGGAGAAAAATACCAGCGGTTGAGTGACTGGGGTCAGGATTTTGCCTCTCTCGCACATAGGAGTAACAACTAGGACAATCAAGACTGTAAATGTTTGGGAACAAAATATACAGGAATTTCCTGACACTGTGTAATGAATACATCCTTTTCTTTACCTAAATTATACCTAAGTAAGAGCTCTAATACACTGCCTGTTTCTACATAGCTGTGCTTCTTCTGTTGAATACTTGCTTATTTGGCCTCTGTGAGACTCAAATATAAGGTACTGATATTTTTTAATTAAATAGCAAATGAGAAAAATACTTGCCCAAAAGCACTTATAAAATACAGACCATAGCTTTCCACTCATTATTATTAATATTTTTAATATAACTCAGCCAAAGAAATCATTCATTCATTTTTTTTAAACATAAAAGCTGAAGAAGTTTTCTCCATGCTTGAGGCGTTGAAAGGTTGAGAGCTGATACTGTTTAAGAAAAAAACTAGCACACTTTGCAATGCAGCAATAAAGCTCAAAATGGACATAGGCAGTTTTAACTTAGTCTTGTAAAACTGAAGAAATATTAATACAGGTGTGTTTGCTTTGAAAGCAGGGGATATCTATTTCTGCATACACTAACTACATCATCTCTGGTCACATAAAGAAGGATGTGTTTCATATCTGCTGAATTTGCTTTAGAAACTATACTGGAATTAAGGCCCTTGCGTGAGGACACAGTAATTGAATATCAATCTCACACTACAACTTGTCACAGAAATAAACATGGAGTCTTTGAACTCTAAAGAGTGGATAGAAAGTAAATTAAGAAACCCCAACACAATGCAGTCTCTATTTCAGCAGCAAAAATTTCTAACCCTCCCCCACAAAAAAATCCTTCCTGTTGGTGGCTCAGATTTTGATAACCTTATTCATATTGAGTAATGCCATGAAATCCATGGGGTTACTCATGAAGACAATACCTAATGTGAGTAATGGGATCAAAACCTGGTCTGGTGGGTTTAAAACTACGTGATCTGACTTTGCACAAATGGATTCACATATAAAGCAAAAGCTATTCTATAAATTAGCTCATATACTTCATAACCATGCAGAGAATTGTGTTTTATATCGAGCTCTGCAAGTTACTAAGCACCCTCTGGAACTGTCAGTGAGCACAAATAGAATTGGAGAGCACTAGGCAATTCACTGAAGAAATCAACATTTTTAGGGTTAAGCTGCTGGAATCTGATTAAGAAATTGCACACTTTTTAACCTTTTATTTTTTATTTTTTTAATTGTGTCAAATGCACCCTACACAGTAAAACCTTTTTCTTCACAACATATATAAATATGAACGAGGATCATGGAAAACACCAACCTGCTCTGTTGAATTGGAGAGCAATTCTCAGACCTTTTGGGCCAATAATATGATGGACTGAATATGAAAACAATTTCACAGAATTTCTGAACTGGTGTAATCTGTTTGATGACACGTCAAGCACGCTTTTTGATTGGTATGAAAGGACCTGACACTTGAGTACAGATTTATCTGCCCTGAAGATCTTATTCCTYAAAATAGCTGGAGAGAACCATTGCATTTCAGGGCACCATACTAGAAGAAATCCTAGCTTATACAGTATAGCATATCAGTGATTGGAGGTTCACAGAAGTGCAGCTGAAAACCCCATTGTCATGTGTTTTCATGAGCCCCTCTCTCCGCTCTAACCAGACGTACATTTGCGAGCTGGGCTACCCTTCAATTCCTGCCTCATCCACCCTAAACATCATCTGTGTGGGAAAGGTCATTTCACAGCTACCTGCAATTGCACTCAGGCAGTCTCTGCATATTTTATCTTTAATAATAATTTTCTCTAGCAAATCATCTTTCAAACATTATATTGGGTTGGAGAGACGAAAAATAAAGAGTCTCTGGAAATACTTTAAAAGGTGCTACGACAACACTGCACAAAACATTTTCCTCCATTAATAAGCAGCAAAGTAAACACTCTAGAATCTCTTTTAGCATCAAACTGATCATGTCTAAAGCACACAGTGAATACCATAGCCATTTACATTGCTAAATACAATACTGCGGAGTTGGTGAACGTTAGTAGTATTCTTCATTGTGCAATAGGATATCAGTAAATTAAAACACCTGAATCTCTTATACCTCTCAACTCTCGCTGTTCTAAAGCAAAAGAAAAAATATTGACTTTAGTTACTGGAGATCATGGTTGGTACACTGGTAAATATACATTAAAAAAATTGCATGTATATAAGCAGAACAGTGAGGGCCATGGCCTTCTGTTTTGTTTACATACAACAACATGAGAATAACATAACAGAAGTCAGTGACAGCAATACCTTTGCTGACCACATATGACATACAAAGGCTTAGTTTCAATCTATTATTTTATCCTCCCCATTCCTGAGTTTCCATCTGTGGGAGGATACAAGAAAAGGCACATCCCTGAGCTACCATTGTCTCCATTGAAAGTTGAGAGGTACAGTATTGTTAGAGCACACATGTGAAATGCACTCAGCAAAACCAAACAAAACTAAAAGCAAAATAAAACAACCCCCACCCTTCAACAAAACCAAGCAAACCCATGTTGCCGTCACACGCATGCTGGGCACAGAAAGCAAGATGTGACAAACAGAAGCCATGGCAGTGAGCCTGCATCTCACTAACCTCTCTTACTGGCTTTCCAGGGGCATTTCTTCCTTTAGGAACAGMGAGAGGAAGTGGTAAAAATATCAGAAAAGAAACAAAAACACCACACATGAATATATATTTTATACTGTAAGAGACACATGAATTTCCATTTAGGAATTTAATATAAAATAAACATATTTCTGCTTTAAATAAAGATTGAAAGTGCACTGAAATCCTCTGATGACTCTGATCTGATTTATTGAAGAACAGTTCTGTAAACTGCTGCTTGGTTTTAGCCTAACAAATACATTTAACAAAACTACTAAAACCAACTTATAACCCTTTCAGTTGAGGATRAGGGTGGCAAACTAAAACCTGAATTCATTTTCTGAGCATGCAGATTTTGTCAATTTAAGTACTTCCACTAATCGACATTACTGGTAAAATCATGTTTCTCTGACTTCAAAATTAATTCATCTGAGCACTTTACAGTTTATTATGGCCTACATGCATATATACATTTATATACTAATATATACATGTATGTATATATACATATATATACACACATGCACATTTTACACTAAAGCTATTAAACTGGAATATTAACACAATGAAATCTTGTTCTCATATTCAAGATAAATAAACCACTGAAGATCCCAAGAAGTTGATCTGCAAGCATTGTAAAGCTTGGGCAGGATGGACGAAGAGGGGAAGAAAATCAAGTAAAGGGGAAAAAAAGGCAAGTTTCTCATCACTTTTAAGATCTACTGACAAAACTGAGAAGTTAGTAATGGCTTTAAGCTGAAATGATGTTCCTTACAAGCCTTCACAGAAGTCATACTTTGATTAGATAGGTTTACTTATTGTACTATGTATTGTAGTCTATTTGTTTTAAAAAAAGAAAGTCAGCTGTCAATCAACAGCGGAAACAACCCTCTCTTTCCCATCACACAACCAATGTCAATAAAATGTCTGTTGTTGTCTTCAGAAGAAGCATTCTACTCTGTCACTGATACATTAACACTAGTACTATCAGACATCTAGTCCTAATCAAGAAGGGCACTGAGATAGATGCTGTTCATGAAAGAGGATGACTTTTGCCCCAGAGTTGTTGTAAAYACAGTAACTGTAAACAATGTATAAGACGATGGAGAGAGAAATATAAGTGAAACAATATGCACAGGTCAGCATAACAGCAACTTAATTGCTGTCACGGATGTTTGTAGGCATCATGGCCTGCTGTAGAAGGCAAAGAAGAAAGACCATAAATAACTTTGCAGATTTTTTACAGGGAGTAAAACGAGGGTCAGCAACAGAGRCAGCTGAGGTACTGGACTGAAAACATAGCAAATCAGGTAATGGAAAGGAGAGGAAGACAGAGGAAGTGAATGGCATCACTGATCGATCATAAGTTAGAGCCACTGTTCAAGTACAAAATAAAGGTAATAGGAAAGACAGGGTAACCTGTGAAGGGCTTTGGCTGTGAAGGTTATGATTTATCAAACACAGAAAATTTTATTCGCTTCCTTCCACTGTCCCTCCTCCTAATAGCTTATTTACTACTAGAAATGATGATGATAATAATAATAATAATAATAATAATAATAGTGGGTTCTAAATCCTGTTCTGTATGTGGGTTTTTATTCTGATTCTAGGAGAAGCTTTGACTATGTTTATACTGCACATGATGGTGGTGCAGAGGTATTAGTGCGAGCTTGACTACTAGCTTCACTAAGTAGCTTCATTGTAAGGACTTTACCATAGTCTTGTTTGGCCTGTTTCTTGACAGACTACATTGTCTCCATGCAGCTTCGGGCTGTTCTGGCTAGACTGCTTGTATTAATTAAAGGTCTGTTCCTATGCCCTCCAGGGCCGGACTTCTTTGGGACTAAGGTTGCTAAAACCTACCAAAGACCCAGGCATAGTCCATTCTGTCTGCCCTGCAGGCCTGCCTATCTCTCTAAGACTTAAAGACTCCCTACACAGCCTGCAACTTTCTTTGGTGCTTATCTCAGGAGCTATGCATGCTCAAAAAATGCCTCTCAGGGAAGATGAGAGCTTCTCATTGATTAAAAAATCCAAGAAAAGTAAAATCCATTGCACTCTTTGGCCTTCTGAGGAAGAGCTCGAGGGTTTCGATTAATAGGCAGAGTCTACCTAAGACCTCCAGAAACTGCAGCCTGGTGCAGTTGGGTGTGTATGAGTCCTGGGGCAGGAAGGAAATCTGGCAAAATACAGCCGAGCTTGAGTCTAGAGGACAGAAGGAATTACCTACATTCAAAATACCAGATCCTTCTGCAGGTCTTCAGAGGCGCCTATCTGTCTGCAGAGGCATCTAATGTTTCAGCTAGGCAGTGCCTAATTTAAATATCTACATGCAACAGACTGAATTCCACTTCAAATGAACGTATTCAAAGCTAGCTGGGATAGCACTACTCTGCACAAAACAGCTGTGGAATAAAGTCTGTGGTGAATAACCAGCCCTAGACTTTGTTACAAGCAACAAAGAGTAGCACTACTATAGTAATAGCTAATTTCCTTTGGAAGAAGATTAAAAAGGGTTTAGTGGATTTTACTTTATTTTCCTCCTTGAGTATGAATGAATGCATGTCTCTAAGTTTTAAGGCAAGGAGTATGGTTTGGCACAAACTGCAGAGGAAGGGGATTGTCTGTATCACAGCAGTTCATAAACTTTGTATTTTATAAGACACAAAATACTGATGCACAACTCATGGATGCCTAAATATGTATTAATGTATTATTCCTGCTCAAATCAAGTTTCCTCTTCACAGAGGATGTTTTCTTTTCTTTTTTTTTGAAATCTGTTATATTATAACACAGCAAAGGTAGGGAGTCCTAATCAATCCTGAAAGCACAGGTACCAATGACAACTTTACGCATCTATGCAGTTTCAGGTCAAAGCACAGAGTACAAAGTATACAGTATCTACTGCACCGCTCCCATCATACACAACTCTGTTGTGAGAGAGGGGACAGCAGGGGGGGGAGAGATCAACAAACAGTACTGTTTTCTTAAAAAAAAAAAAAAAAGGTGTTTGAAGTTTTGTAAAATTCATCGATGTGTTCTCAAATTACATCAGGACTGAGCATTATCAGCTGGAGAAGATCTAGTCCTCCCCATCATTATCCCGGAAGAAGTATGTGCAGAGAAGCTCAGCTGCTACAGTACTGTTGTGCCAAAGGAGGGTCGTAAGGAATCTTGGTCATTCAGGCTGATTGATRTGGTATGCAGTACCATAGCACAGGGAGAGGGATACACTCCAGAAGTGGCCAGGCTAGCTCAGTTGGAGGAGGATTTCAAGCATTCCCTACAGTACAGTAATTTAAGAGTATTCTTTCACTGATTCAATAAATTGTGGAAAGAAAAGGTTGAACAGTAAGTTGTTTTGCTAGCAGAATAAAAGAAATTGCAGTATTTTCAGTGATGAAAGTTACTAGTCCAACTTGTGAATATTCATGGCAGCACCTGGCTGATGCAGGGGTGAGAGGGGAGAATGTGTGTGATATGTTTTTATGTGTTCTTAGCACGTTTATTTATTGTTGTGGGATCTTGTAATTTAACTGCTTAATGCAACATCTGTATTAAACAGTACCATGTTAAATGTTAATTGTGAGCACTGACCCTCCCCCAAATTTTCCACATGCTGTCATGGCCTCTTAGCTCTTTTAAGCCAATGACCGCTTCATTGCTTCCCCTTCCTCACTATGTTCGAGCAATGTCTTTGCATCGAAATCATGGGAAGTTCACGGAGTTCAGTTCAGTTAGCTCAAGGTCTTCTGTTCCCTCAATTCTCCTTTGAGCTTCATTCATAAAAAGCATTTGTCACAAAACCATAGCCACAAAATACAGTCTGATCCACCATGAGATCCACCTGAAGTGGGTGCAACTTGGTTTGCCACTGGTGCTCCAACAGAGCTGGATTTAGCTTTAAGAATGCTGTCCTGCTGCTCCTTTGCAAAGCCAATCTCACTTTTTGTGAACTAACTCCCTGAAGACTTAATAGTTTGGACACAAGTAAAGTGTGAAAATATTTTCCTCTGTAGCCCATTATCTAGCAGGGTTAAATAAACCACTGAGGTGCTACTTAATAGTAGATTTCCACTAAATGTCAGACCTCTGGCTTTGACATCTGTTTTGAGTTAGCACAGCAGCTGCTTCTAGCAGCTGCAGCAGTTGTGAATTTGCTGGGAGCAGCAAAGTAAAGGGGGAATGGATGGGAAACTTTGTAGATTTAAAGGAAAGAAAAAAAATCCTTAAGCACAGCAATCATCAGGTATTCAGCAGAATTTATCTCTACAGAAATTAAACAGCTTTTAGCACCAACAGTCAGCTGTGCAAGGAGCATGGAGGTCCCATGCTACCTAGGAAATGCTAAGAACTGCTGAAAGGTTGAATTGAAGAAAAAACAAAGCTGTGAAAGTTATACAGGAACACAGGTTATTTCATCTGAGATTACAGAGGCCTATGACATGATTAGTTTAATACAAGTTTCTCTAAAATCAATTCAAAATAAATGCTGTCAACACCTGATGCCCTTTTTAACACAACTATATGTAGCAAAAGCTTAGAAAAAATCATAATTGAAATGAATCTATCTCCAGGTGAGTGAAGATTAATTACTACTATATTTTATTGTGTTTTTTCAGAAGTCCAAAACAAGAGCTTTTATCTGCCTTAGGAAACTATTTCACAACCTTATAAAATCTTACTGTCCACATGTTTTTGATGATATTTAGACTAAATATTTCATTTTTAATTTGTAATCCGGTGATGCTTAGTTATACCTCTGTGTACCCAGGCATAGAAATTCACTCCTTTTCTCTATTCACTACTTATTCAGTTCTTTGAACTTTTCTCATAAATCAAAGCCTCCAGAGTCCAGTTTGCTCTTGTCATATTATTCTGAAATCCTCCAATTTGTTGTTACCTTAATGGTAATGAGATACCAGAATTATATTCCTGATTCAGAAGGGACATCACTCCCTACTCTGTGATAAGCTACGGTTGGACATTTAGCTTAAAATTTAACCTGCTTGTTTACAGGTCAAAAG
Organism: Apteryx rowi; assembly: GCF_003343035.1. Lineage (NCBI taxonomy): Eukaryota > Metazoa > Chordata > Aves > Apterygiformes > Apterygidae > Apteryx > Apteryx rowi. The sequence goes on along the minus strand of NW_020449252.1, from coordinate 91,031 downwards.
GCAGAACCATATTTAATGTATGGCCAGTAACTTCCCAGGCCTTTTAATACATTCCCAGATTTCTTCCATTGATGCCATGTGTACATTTCAGGTTATCTGTATGGATGTTTTCCTGTACTTGAATTTCATTTTATTACTCTCTTCTGATTTTCAGTCTAGGTCAGCTTCTATGAACCCTATGTGCTTTGCAGCTTCTCCCAAATTGCATGGTCCATGAATATCAGAGAGCAGACTTCTCCTTCTACAGCATTAGTATAGAAGTAAATAAAGCTATTTCTAATACTAGTCAATTCTGAGCATTTAATCTATCTTCTTTCAGTTTTAATTCTCAAAGATAGTATGCATTACATGTGGTAGCATCTAGCACAAGTAGTTTAATTCATCCTTCAAATAATATTTCATAAGCTCCTGTATCAAAGTACGCTTCTGAATGCCAGACTGGGATGATTGTGTTTCTTGCCTCTGACAGTTTTGTAATTTTACTTAGTAAGAATTAATACAGGAAAATCTATTCTTTACAGATCTGTGCTCATTGGTTTTTTGGGCTCATTGTTCTGTTTCCTCAATATGTACTAATGGCTTGAGATTTGATGCAACCTGTAATGGAAAGAAATAAAATATTACTTCCACCACTCCTGAATCCTCCTGAAGCAGCTCTCTTTTCAGGCTGCTTTGCCAGACTGCTTTAACTCTTCTGCAATTACACTTTGATCTTTTCTTACAGATTGGAAACTTGAGATAGAGATTTGCACATCTTAAAAGCAAAACAGCTCCTGATTCAGTGTTTTGTTGCAACCAGTCAACCTTGCTTTCTCTTATCCTTTTTGCAGTTTTATAAACCATAAGCAGAAACTGTGATGCATATGGAATCTGACTGAAGGGAGCAATGAAAGGTCTAAATGATGCTGTGGCAAATTATCTGTGGATGTAAGCTTTGTTTATGCAATACCAGTTGAATATCGGTTAATCATTAAAATGGGAGCAGAAGAAAACTCCAGTAATTGAAATTTGCATAAAATCTCAGTAAAATTGACAACATCAGGAGYCTTCTGTATCATCCAGTGACTGGAAAGCCGTTTGAATTGACTGTATGACAAATTAGTTTTTTCCAGAGAAGGTCTGACCCTTCCCATTCTTCAGTCAAAAGCAATTAGACAAACCTAGCATGMATGCAAATGCATAAGACTGTATCACAAAGAACAGAGAAACCTAATGAAATGAGACTCTAATCTCTTTAACTAAAAAGATAAGATAAACTTAACAAAAGAGTGAATGACTTTCTCTGAGATGGACTAATCTTATATTGCGTAGCCAAAGAGAAGGGAAGGGAGAGATTTTGGTCCAGTCCAACAGTGATTTAACTAGGCCGAAAAGTTCTGTATGAAGCCTGATTCTGTCTGACCACATATACCTACTCCTGACTGTTGCATCAGAAGCCCTTCTAATTATAGCCTGCTTTGCTGGAGATGACAGATGATGTCCAATAAGATAGTGCCTCCTCTTTGCTTGCAGCTCCACATGCAGCTAAAGAATATTTTTGTCCTGTATGGCTGCTAGTCAGGCAGGAACATAGGAACAAACAGTGGCTGTGTTTCAGAAAACTTGAAATCAGTGACGTGTAATTTCATGGACAGAGAAGGTTACAGAGTCCACAGAGGCTGAGAATTGCAGAGAAGTCTCTCTGCTGTACAGACCAATGACAGAAAAACAAAGGTATTGTATTTTAAGCAGTGGGAAATTGGGGTTCTCTGCATCAGTCTATCTGTGGCAATAAATTGTTAGCTGAACATACTAATTCTAAGTTGTTTTCATTTGTCTCAGCAGGAGATTGTCTCAGCCAATACTTTTCCACTTTCATTATCTCTTCATGCAGAATATATTTCTTGCAATCTTTTTTAGTGATGTTTGTGATCACATAATACACTTCTAACACAGGTACTGAATAGAGGAACAAAATAAAGGAATATATTCATTCTACATATGTAGATTATTTCGCACCACTAGAATGCAAATACTAGTTAATTTTCTTGGTTGTCTTGAATGAATAATTTCTAGGTAAAATGAGGCCTGGATTCATGACGTTTTCTCATATAATGTTGAGAAGAACAGTATATCATATTAGATTTTTTTAAATAATATTTTTCTGTACTGTTTTATCTTTTGATCTATAGCAGTTATACAACTTTCCTATCACTTCTCCACTGCTGCCTTCTCCACTGTTCACTTATGATGCTTGGTGATACCTGAACTTGCCTGCAGGTCAAAGGATGGAAAACAACTTCATGCCACTGAAAGTCCAGCATGATGGTTAAGACACTTCTCTAGTAAAGAAGATCCTTTGGGTGACATGTGCCACCTGAAGAAGGCCTGCAGAAGTCTATGCACCTACTGACACCCACTTAGCAGGGTGTCAGCAGACACCGGGACTTTCTTCTGCAGAGAGGTTTATGTCTGAGCCTTCTTTCACCACTGCAGGTAGCATCCCAAACATCTCCTGTTAGGAATCCAAGTAGTTTTTCTTGGTAGCAGAGTATTTTCTCTGGGCTCAGAAAATACCTACCTTAAATGATAAAAAAAGGCTGAAAAAGACAAATTCCAATAGTACAAATGCTTATCTTTAGCAAACAACAGGAGTGAACTTTAACAAAACCGAAACACAAAGAAATTTTGTGGCTGTACACCCAAGTGCATGTCTGCACTGCACAAACACACAGCCCACTTGTTTTCCCTTGATCACTCTGGAACTAAATGCTAAAAGTTTGAGAGTTTTCACTCAGAACTTCAGTATTATTCAGAATGGCATTCTACTTGGAGAAAGGCGAGGAAAWAAGAAAAATGTACTGGGACATATATTAAAACTAAATCAGCAAGTAGATAGACTGAAAAGGAGAGTGGCTGTGAGAAAAGGAACACGGAGAAAGGGAAGAAAAGAAAAAGCAAAGAAAAAAAAGTCTCAGAGAGGACACTGTTTCATCCATATATCTGGCAACCTCTACCTGTGGAGGTAGCTTAAGGTAAAAGAGGTGTAGGTTACTTCCCCACTCTAAATAAGACAGGTTTTTCTATGGCTACTGTTAAAACGAAAACAAAGAGCAACAATAAAACAAAACCAAAAACCAACCCCCTGAAAACATGAAGGAACAAAAAGCATTTTTTTCTTCTGCTCTCCCCAAAACATCCATGACCTATTTATGTGTCCAAAAAAGTGTCCCTCTCAACTGCTGGCAGGCGCTCCTGGGCACCAATACTTACCTCTGGTACTTGGGAAGGAGTTGTTAAGCTGCTCCATCACTTCCTCCAAACCTGTGCTTGTGTCCTGGGGAGGGCTGAGCAGGTCATCCTCACCTGGAAAGCAAACCCCAAACACTGCATTTAGGCCACTATAAAACYATTTGTTTACATCTTACTCTTGCACGTGTCCTTCATGAAGCTAAGGTTGTTCACTTAAAATACATTTTCTGATTAATATACAACCAAAATTGTGAAGGTGAATTTTGGTGTCTATAATGTTTCTCTCTCTTTTTTTTTCTTTAAGAAGCTGAGTAAAATTAAGCAATGAATTTTAAACAATTAAAGCTGATTGTAATTCATTAAGTATTTAAGAAATAACCTATTCTAGTAAAAGAAGTGGGGTAAAATGTCTGCTTAGGAGCACTTAGTTCATATAAATGACGGTCTTGTTTCAGCTTCTCTTCCATTAATGGTACAAGAAATTGCTGTTGTGAGTGCTGCTACTGAGCAGCTTTCTAATAGTGCTGGATTCATGTTAGCACTGCTTAGCCTAGCTGGGTAATTCAGTAGAAACCAAGATTCTCATCTGCATCAGTATTAATATTTCTGACAGTTTAATTGCATCAGATTGGTGCTCCATGAACATTCAATTGTACTGTAAAAGGGTTTAGCAGCAGTTTAATAAAGCAAAATACATTTCTCCCACTGAATAATTTCTATAACCTGATTATAGGGCAGTAACTTAATGGGAAATTCAATATATTTTATTTTTACTTTTTTTTGGCATGATTTCAGATAAYCAAAATCCATCTGCTGATTTTACTGCAGACGCTAGTCTCTAATAGCAATAAAGCATCTGAAAAGAGAATATATCTAAAGATTACATTGAGTGAGATTCTTCTTTTTTACTAGATTTCTTTTATCCCTATTCAAACACTAAAACAGTTTTGCCTGCTATAATGACCACAGAGAAATACATCATTATTCTGAAAATGACTAATGACCCTATACTCAACTTGAGTAATAAATTACCTAATTTTCTGTTGGCATTAACATTCTTTAAACATTTCTGGTGCTCCATGCTAGTGGGATCTCTACTAAAAGAGATGCTAAAGGAACACTTCAGGACTGTGTTTATTCCCTATTATCCAGTTTAGCATCTGCCTCACCTTAAGGGCAGGAATATCACAAGACTTACTGTCCAAGAGTTATTTTACATACTGCAGTAAGAGAAGTGGGGTAAAATGTCTGCAAGGAGCACTTAATTCATATAAGCGATGGTCCTTGTATCAGCTTTCTTTATTCTATTAATGGTATAAGAAAGAGTTGTTGTGAGTGCTACTGATCAGCTTTCTAATGGTGCTGGGTTCACAAACTACAACAAATCAGTTCCCACCACGAGCTATATTCACATCAAGTGTGGCACCAACAGAGGTGCCTTAACAAAACAAATGTCCTTCTTCCAGACTCTGATGGATGTCAAAGTAAAAACTCAGAGCAAGACCTCGCTGCTTCTACCCTGGTTGCAGACGAAATCAGCATGCCTGCAGAAAACAGGACATGCCCCCATAGATCAAAGGAACAGGTCAATGGTTCTCCTGGCCTGGCCAGCAAGAACTCCCTCAGGCAAACCGAAGATGGGATTGATTTCCAAATGTCCCATAAGCACAGATACAAATTGAACTGTGTAGAACCTGAAGACCGCCGTACCTTTATTTAAAATGTTATTTTTATTCTTTCTCCTTTGAGGATTTTTCTGAGCACATTCTTGTAAATAACATAATAAAAGGAGACGTAAGACAAGCAATCCAACAAAAGAAAAGACTCCTTTAGACCTCAATTACCGGTCTTAACCCAAGCCAGTCTTCCCCATTCGTGTTTCTAAAAAAGGCTTGGAGGACCAGGTGGATCTCAAATGTTTTGGGGGTACCTGAATGAATTTAAGACTAGCAACAACCTCTTGGCTCACCTGACTCAGAGAACCTACTGCAGGAGAAAGGTCAAAGATTCAGCCTTTGCGTAGGACAGGACAGGGACAGGGAAAAAGAGCTTTCAACTTGCCTATGTGTCTCTGGTTATCAAGGCATAAGCTCTGCCTGCAGACTACACTCTGAGTGGGTCGCTACTTTTACCAAAGGTTTAACGCCACCACTGGTGGAAAGCATATTACAGTAATCTGTCCTTGAAACAGCAGGGAGACAGAGAAGTGTAGTGGGTCTACAGAAAAATAAAAAAAAAGAAGGTATCCTTTCAAAAGGCAGAATAWTTAAAAGCTACCACTACATTATCTCATTGCCTATAAGCATCTACAGAACCTTGGTATTTTCCTGAAAAATTATTATTCCCTTATTACTGGAAGTATGCTTTTTGTATGAAAGCATTATTTATGACGCTGTTCTGGTTAGTGATATATTCACAATTCTAGAATATTTTTAGTTGCACTTCAAAAAACTCTCAGATTAGCAAACAAATATCCTCTGGTGTGAGAGGAGACTTAACAAACCATATTAGTTGTGGTTTCTTAGCGCAGTTAGTAATTCATTTTATAAATTCTGTTCCATACTGCCAACACTCAGCGTTGCTGAATCTTAACATGATCATATTGATAACAATGAAACATCCCACCATCCTTCCAAATATTGTCTCAGAAAATCACACAGGAAAAAAAAATCATGTTTAAACTTTATTTTAAATATGAACGTTTTAGCAGCCTATATAATTATGTGTGTGTTAATTAGTTAATTCCAGTCTCATAAATGAAATGGGAGTATTTGTTTATCAGGACAAATGAAAAGAAGTACATGATAGGATTTCTGGCCTCCCAAAGGACAAAATATGAAACCACACATCTTTTAATAAGATGGTTGGGAACCATTGTCTTCCTATCTTTCTTGCATATTTTTAAGTAGTATATGAATATGTATGAAGAAATTCATGGCATTTCTGCAGAGAGCTGATACAAATTATTCCACTCATGCATATTGTCTAGTTTGTATATGCTATACATAACAATGTATTTACTTACTAGTAATATGATTACGGAAAGATCCAAATGAAGTTGCTGTTACCTGTGATTGTATGCTCCATCTCACTGCAAATATTTAACTTAAGCATTAGTTTCACACTTTTCTCTAGTAGGGCCTACAGAATCCATCTTGTTCTGTACCAGCACAGATTGACATTACTCTGTGCACACCCAGGATGGACGAAAGTGGCCCTGAATAAGTTGCTTTTCCCACAACCATGGCACTTCAGACTGACAAGAATATCCCTTCCCATTCCATTTCTCACTGTGATAGACTATTTCACCAAATATAATGAAAAGCTCCCAATTAAGCATCCTTCTTTCTCAAAAATCTCTAATATAGACTAAACAAATTTTTGTGTGAGAAGCTGAATATTATCATCAGATGTCAAATGTTATCTTATTGAAGTAATTTAATTATATTAGCTTAAAGATGCAGCAATGGATGATTGCTTTTTTATTAATAGTAAATCTTTACTACTTAGTACTAAATACTTATTAATTATGTAACAGATAGGAAGTTAGGAAACTGCTACAGAACAGTTACTAAAAGCACCAAAATATCAATTCCAACCTCTATCTACAGAATATTATTACTTAACCTTACTCTACAACTCTTATGATGGCTATTATCACATCTGATGTGATATTTAGAAGAGCAACCAGAGGAGCATTGTTGGTGAGTGACAGCTCAATCCTATTTACTTGAGCAATGACAGATTAAAAATAAGATCACATCAGTTAACATGGRAATGATTAATCACACATTTAAACTCTTAGCCATAATTAATACTCTGTACATTTAAATCAGTCATGTCATGTTTATTAGCTGTAAGTCAATCTGAATGAAATAGTTAGCTTTTTTGTGCTGTTTTCAGAATTCAAGCCCTGGCTCAGCTTTGCATTTATTGTCAAAATATCCAGGCTACATGATGAAACACAAAAGCCTGCACAATAATGAAGATGCAAAGTGTAAACAGCCAGATGATATCAAAGACCATTGCAAGTGCCTACTTCATTCTCATTTGAATTAAAGAAGAGAATAGTATATTTTCTGTCTTTAAAGGAATTTTTGTTGAGAAATGGGAAGGTAAGTATTTTTGGTGAAAGTCTGAACTTTRTTGTCTTACCCATGGTTTCCGAAGTCTGGCTGCCAACTACACGAAGAAGCATTGGCTGACTGCTATCTGACCTCTGCAAAGAGGTAGAAGGAGAGGACAGCGTTGTACCATTCACCTTGGCATCAGCCTGTGGCTAAAAATTGAAGAGAAAAAGAAGCGATTATTAAAAACAGTTCAGTACAGTTGCACAAATCTTTGTATCTCTGAATTTTGCATTTATCCCATGAATACACAATTTTCTGTTTATTTTAGAGTAAATATATCCATGCAAACAATGAATCCAACTTCTCAATATAAAAAAAGGAAGAAGACTAAATAACCATATTGAAATGTGATTTAACCTTAGCACTTTCAGTCTGCAGAACAATCTAATATCTCTCTCTGACCAGTCTTTACGGATATGATCTCCTGGTATGTTATATTTGTCATAGTGTGTATACACTTCATACCTTGTTTGGAATATAGCTCTATATTTGGCTCTACAGAGATTTAAAAGAAAGGTCTGAGGACTCACCTGTTCCAGCAGCTGCCTCAGTCTATGCAGCTGTGACTCCAGCTGTTTGTTGTGATCCTCCAGAATCTGCATCCTGGCCTCCAGGCGGCCCTTGTGCTGGCGAAGCAGTTTGGCTTCTGCAATGAGTTCAGCATCCCGGGGACTTTGCGGAGAGACTGGCATCATCTCAGGTGGGGATGGCAGTGGAGACAAACCTTTGTGATCATGCTGTTGCTTCAGTCGGTCATATTCTGCTTGCAAGTTTCTGTTGAATAGTAACAAGAAGGTAAAAGCTGAATAGCATCATATATAGTATCCTTTGCCAAGGGTACTCAGAATGCACTTTCTTGCATGTGATATAACACATACAACTATCAGGGAGGTAGAGGCTTATTTACATCAGCTGTCTCTGATTCTGATGAAGCTAAACCCATGTAGGATTACACCTCACAGATTTGCACAGAGCTGATATTATATGCAACTGTGACACAACTAATATCTAAAAGCTCTCAGAGTCACATGAGTTCACAATTCCCTTTCCAGAGCATATAAAACAGGAGAAGAATGGAATGCTTTCAGACACCATCCCAAAGTGTAAGTCCTGGGTTCAGTTCTCAGCTTCCTGCATTTTGTCATTATTAGCAGAAGTCAGACTGTCTGCCATGAATACACCCTAGTAATAATTAGTGCTAACAGAGTACTTTGTATGATCAAAGCACTTTACAAACATTAATTAAAGCTTATACCACCTGGCCTGCCTATCTGTTTTACAGATGGGAAAACTAAGACACAGAGATGGCCACATAAAAATTCAGAACAAAACACAGAATTCAAGAGTTCATTTGCAACTCTGCTGTCATTACTCAGGTCACATCATTCTGCTTCCTTTATATTTGCAATTATATTTCCAATCTAGCTCTAAAATTACCAGCCTAAGATGAGGAAAAGACAATCAATGAGCCAATAGGTTAAACTGCACTTGTAACTTTTGGGCTAACTATCTTTTGGGCTATAACTTCCACCTTCATTTGGACAGCACCATCTATAGTGCTCGTCTACTGTAACTTTATAACTTTTTAAAACTTGTTCTTTTATTCTGTTTCTCCAGTAGAACAATCTATATGATTAATATGACCTATAAGGACCACATGAAAAAAAAAATCTACCAAGCAATAAGAACACAGAAGGTAAGAAACTGAAACCCTATTAGGGATAGCAGTATGATAATGCAAAAATAGAATCTTGCAGCAGAAATATTGTACACAAGGGAGGCAAAATAAACTGCACTGGGATTTTGTTACTGCTTTCCAGAGGGGAAAACTTGTTCCACAGACTACAACCTGAAACTGCTTACTCAAGCAGTGACCCAGATTTATTTTTTTCAACTTTTTCTTATTAGAGGTTGTGAGAACAGGCATTTTTTGCTAGTTTGCCTGCAAATCAAAATGTTAATCTAGTCCCATCTTTTAAGTAGTAGTTTCCAAGTATTATTTCTGATCTCAGCTGAGAACCCTGTCTTTACCATCTCGATGCTTATATTCTGTCATTCTGTCTGCCATCTGCCTGGCACTGCAGGGGAACAGACTTATGGATTAAACCAAAAGAGATGTTAGCTCTAGTGGGCGCAAAGAGATCCCTAAGAAAAAAAGGCAGCAAAGTTGGAAGAGTGGCTACTAGTTTTTTTCTCTCTTTCTCTTGTGTTTAATTCTAATTTAAAATTAATTGTCATTCTCTGGAAATTCAGAGRATTTCAAACTGCAGGGGATTGCATAAAATAGGGCAAACCTACAGATTCGATGATTAACCAGTAGCAGATGACAAGAGAATCGCCTGGAACTTTATGACCTATCTCCATTAATAAAATGCTGATACTAGCATTGGATAGGAGCTGTCTTGCATGATTCTGAAGAAAGGGCATCACCTTTGGATTACAAGTCTTAAACAATTTTAGAACCAGCAAATGTTCTAACATGCACTGAAGTTGTTTTAATTTGGACCCAGATGTATTTTCCAAGGTTTCAGCACTAAAGCTATTCTCAGGATTGAAGGACACTGTGTCTGTAATCATAGCTCAAGGGTGCTGGAACCAACAAGGGCCACTTCGGGTAATATTTAGAACCTTGGTTTGGAAACGTTTGTAACTGTTGATTTTACTTGGAGGAGGCCATAAATGACTGTCTTAGGTGGTGCTCCTYGGGAATATGCTAATGACACACATCATCCCTGAGTAATGTTTACATGAGACGAAGAACCATGTTCAGACAGCCTAAATTCCACATAAGTTCTTGAGCTCAGAGTCTCCCATTGACTGAGTGCTTCCAAGGGCTTAGTGTCTGCCAAAACAACTTAAAAACACACAAAGTCTATGACGTCTGAACATGAGTCTGTCTATCCGTTTAACATTTTCAGCATCAGTACAAGAGACCAAGACTTAGGGGTAATGACTACAGACGCCAAAAAATCAGAAGCCTCTGTATGCTGATTATAAAAGCAGTCAGCAATGTCATTTCTGCATCACCAGACTCTAGTAACTTGGGCCATGTAACCTGGGGGAGCCGTTCTACTGGAGACACAGAATGCTGTATGGGCACACAGGTGTTTCACTTGAGATCAAGAATACTGGGTCTTCAGCAAGGAGGAATTACCTGCCCTCACTTTTCCCTGTTGGATAACTGTCCCATCACCTCTCCCCACCACTAACATGTCCTTTAYTTCACAGATATCGATTATCTATTTCTCTTTGATGGTATAACTGATGCATATTTAGTCAAGTTCTGGACAACCGTTCTCAACTGGTACTTAGCATTAAAATTTTCCATTTTTATTTTGGATCTGCAGAAAGACTTGCATATGCAAAAGTGTCTCTGCTTTCTCCAATTATAGTAGACAGTGTCACCAGGAACATTGTCCCCACCTACCAACTATGACAAATCAAAGATTTTTTAGATGGAGACACTGCTCAGAGTATCTTTCTGTTAAACACTTCAGAAATTTGACACTGAACTCACCCAGGGAAATCAGAAGATGGGGTATTGCCAATATTTGATACTAAACAACTTTAACAGTTTATTTATCTGTGTTAATAATAATGGATCTTGGGCTCTGAACTATGATGAGTTATGATGAACTAACATCAACCTGGTGGTTCTTGACTGAGTTATAAGACATCTTCAGCTGTGGATGACCTTAGTACCACATGCATTGTACATCAACGCAGCTTGAGCAAATCTTTTGGCACCCAACCGCATCCAGTCTTTAACATGAAATTCTGTCAACTTGTATGGAAAGTCTTGTAACTACTTAAACCAGTACTGAACAGGTAGGTGGCATATCAGGCATGGTGCTGAAATGACGGCATCAGGCACAGAAGTTGACACTTATTTAAATGTAGATGTCTACAATGTAGGTGCCAACATCTCAGATGGTTATTTTAAGGTCCCTCTATGCTTGACAAAGATCTAGTCAATGAGGTCTAGAGAGTGAGCTACTTTTATTCTACAGCAGATATCTAAAAACTGTTATATGATTCACTTTTTAAAAGTTCTTAGTTCTCTCTGTTAACTATAAAAGGACACTGGGATGGGGGGTGTCTAGCTTGTGTGTGGACCGTAACACTGTAGAATGTTGTAGGTGTTATTAGCTTCGTAAGATCAGCTATATGAAACAGGCATAAACAGATCACAAAGTACCTTGTGTAGGTATGTAATCATACTCAAGGCTGTAGCTTGTCCATTTATGGACTCAGCCAACTAAAACCAACCAACTCCCCCATCAGTCAGGGTTTGTGAGCCATCCTCCTGCTGCTTCCGGTTATATTTCTTTTAAGTAAAATACCTGTAATGATAAATGTTAAAAATTCTCTCTTAAAGATTAAAGAAAAAGAATGTTGTCAAGGATACTGGATATTATCCACACAGAGGTATGGCTGAATTTATGAGTTCTATAGTTAAATACAGTAATACTGTTAGAAGAAAGGAATGTTTACATGTCACTGTAAAGGAAACACAAGTTATTCCTGAGCATCTATGTCAGCGATTTTTGTAGCTGCACCTTCTCACCCCAGTTACAGAGTCCTTAGTCCAGAGAATTAAGAGACTCATCATATCAATTGACTTCACAGCTGTGAGTGTGGTGCAGAGTGCAGATGATCAATAATATCAACAATAAGTGGAACYTAATATATAGGAATAAAGATTTGTATTTACATAAGAGAAAAAAGTTGAAATTCAGAAAGAAATCATTTCAAAACTGCTGTAAGAATCTCCTAGAAGAGAAAACAATCTGCTCTTTTTCCTAGCTCTGAAACAGTTTTAAGCTATGTGGTGAAAAAGGAATGTTGTTGCAAGCCAGGCGTCCAAGGAACTGTCCACAGCCCTCAGAATGGAGCATTCACATTCTGAAGAAAGAGTATTTCTTACATTTTCTGCATAAAATGGGAAGTAAGAGAAAGGGGAGATAAAAGCATAATCCTCTCAAAATGAATGTGACTGAGCAAGTACTGGCAATGTTCAGAAATCCAGCCTCACTCCACCACAGTTCAGGTTGGGTGACTTTACACTGCATGTCACAAACAAAACTGACACATCTTCTCACCACTGGGAAAATGCATTCTATTTCCATAAGAGAAATATTCAAAGAAAAATTAACTATGCTTGCACCTCTTTTAAACATTCATGAAGAAAAATAACATAGGAAGCATGCAATGTAATCTTGATTTATGCAACCATAAAGAGATGGGTAGTAAAGAGCTCATGAGTTATTAATAACATCCATCACTTGCAGGATTAATTGCCTGGTGAGGAAAATCCTAGTGGACCCCATTCGCTAAGAATTCCCCTCAGAGGCAATAGAGAATTTGTGAATTTGYGTTACTTCACATCTCCCTAGAAAATATCAGTGGTTTGAAGAAATGGACAAAGCTGGTAACTGAACCACCTACCCCTGTCCTTCATTAGAGTGCCACTGTTTACTTCTGATGCTTCACACTCAGAAGATTTAGTTCCACCTCTTCAATTCCAAAATAAATATCAAAAGGAGCCACAGCACATTTAGCAATGCATCACTTTCCAGCTTTTGGCAACTATATAGAAGGAACTTATTTGAGGAGGCTTTTCACCAGTCTTCACATTTGAAGGAACACTGCAGCCAGATGAAAACAGGGCAGCTTTGAGATTTGGGATGTTAGTGCTTCTCCAGGAGCACACAGTCCATTTTGCTCCCAGTGCAATTCAGTAAAGCAAAAGAAAGCCAAAAAGCTCAGATTCGAGAAGTCATTTTATCAAGTTCTTGTTATAGTACAGCTGGAAGCTGGGAGAAAAATGGAATGAGAGAGAAGTCTCCTTTTACAGAAGTATGTTAATAAAATTGAGTCAACTATAATACTGGGAAACCTTCAAATTTTTCTTCATTAAAATAAAGGAAAAGTTTTTTTTAAATCTTTGCAAAAAGTTCTGAGRCTGTCTCACCACAAAAGCAATGTTTTCTTTTTTAATGCTAGTATGGTACATACTAATCTATAACCTATGTAATATGCTGTTTTAGACAGACACTAAAAATCTATCTCACCTGTTTCTGAAATATATTCACTCTCAAGAAAATGATAATGCCTTCTAAAACATTCTAATGCCTATTGAGTATACCAAGAAATGGTCTTCTCATAAGATTCATGCAATTTAAAACTGAGCATGAATCTGAAGGCCTAATACTCAAATGAAACAGTTTTATCAATTGAAAATACTCTCTAAAATGTTAGATTTTAGCAAATATAAATTATTTAACAGAGAAATTTTAGGCATAAATTATTTAAGGAAGTCATGTTTGCTAGCTACAAAAGCACCAAGGTCTGAAAACTCTAGYAGATAAATAATTAATATCTCACAAGAGGTCTTTGGAATCGAAAAGAAACAGCCAGAACTGTGTCACAGCTAGGTCAGTTTATAATTTGGATTATACGTTTCACAAGAATCCTAAATTGGCAACAGATCTTTTTAAACTGTCCAAAAGCAAAAACTCAAAATTTCAATTTCAAAGAGTCTCTTTCATCTCAACAAGTCAAGACTGAGATATTTGGAGACCAGAAATTGCAGCTGAAAACAAAATGGAGGTCAGAATGTTATAAACAGCTAAAAAGAGATGAGGAAAAGTAAAAACAAAAGGTAAAAAAGAGAAAGGCTATTTTAAAAGTAGGAAACTGGGCAAAAGAGGAAGATTGGGAAATGACAATAGAGTGTTTTGAATATCTCAGTATTACTGCTTGCTGGTACTTAATGCAACTTTTCCAGTAACTGAGGAGTGGATGTGCTGAATAAAATTGTGAAATAACAAAAGATAAGCAGAGAGCACTAAATCTTCATTGTCAAAAATCAACGACGTGTATGCAACAAAAGTTTTGTCAATATAGCCATGAAAGGATGACAGTATTTATCTAACATAGCTAGCCTTCTAGCTGCTCGCCTTTCCAAGAATAAACATCACATCCAGCACAGCACCAGAAAGGACATGCACTCCAGAAAACGTGTGCATGTGGCTCTCAAGACTAGCGATATTTATGATGGAATGAAACAATCCAGGTGCTTTAAGCCTGTGCTGAGATAAAGGAGACCACAATATGATTTACATCATATTCATCCTATTTCCAAACTACAGATTCATCACATTCAAGTGCTGCAACAATAAACAATGTTTACTCAGAGAGTACTTTTGCAATAAGATGTGAAGGAATATGCATTAACCCACTGGACCAGGATCGCACAAGGAATTAGAGCACGGTTTGTTGATTATCTTTGATATCGATCAAAAAAGTTTTGAACAAACTCAAGGCAAGAGAAAGACTCGAAAATATAGAGAGATCTAAAGGGACAATACCGCTTTTTTTAAGGCAGAAAAGTGTATGTGTGTCTCCTGATTAATCCTGTCTGGATGGCTTATTTTTGTGACAAGAATCATTGATTCTTCCATAAAAGCATAGTTTTCTGGCTGTGACAATCTATCAGGACAATAAGCAAGAACTTGCTCTCTTTAGGGCTTCTGCCTTACATTTTAAGTACAAGTTATTTGTAGAAGCTTGCAGAGACAAATGCAGAGAGACAAAAGTCATGATTTTGTCATAATCAATGAAAATCACAGCAGTGTGACCTCCACACTGTCGTACAGAAATAGACCTATCAGTCCCTGCTGCATTAAGACCTGATTCAGCCATAAAAGGACAGGTTGCTTGTGGGTGGCATCTAGTAATGGAGTCTCCTTTCAGATAATCTATTTCTTAAGCTAACAGGAGGAGTTTGGTAAAAAAACAAACCCTCTCTAAAAGCTCTAATAGTAGCTATAATAGCAGAAATGAGAAAACAACATAGGCTATAACCAAGCCTATAGCTCATTTAATCTAGGACTGGCAAACTTTAAAACAGGTATTTTTAAGGTATAATTCTTGTCAGAGATTTTTTCAACCTGTTATTCCTGATTAGCAGTTATTATACTAAATAAAGCTCATACTGATATTTAAGGCATAAATCTTGAAAAGGATTTTTTCAGCATATTTAGCTATCTAAACTCAAGGTTATGCTGCTGTTCATTTATCATTTTTCTCATCTGTAGTAGGCCACTTTAAAAGGTGTATTCCTTTTTGGTGGCAGTTTATTTTGTGTACAGACAGAAAACATTCCAGTTTTTCTCCATGATTCAATACCTAGTGCTGTTTAAAAAATAACCTCCTCCAAACCTGTAGTTACTAGTATTAATAACTAGTACTAGTTACACAATATTTCTTAACCACAGAAATACTAAAAATGCAAAGTATGATAGCTTATTTTAAAATACTGATTTTCCTCCACTTTGGAAAGCATTTTGGCTTTATGTATTATGTATTAAAAGTTCAGGACTTATTTCAAGCAAGATCTCACTGTTTTTTGGTGAGCAAGAGTTTTTTTTCCCACAGCTTTCTGTCTGAAACACATTCCTCATCCTTTATGCCTCATTAATTTTCTGTATTATCTGAAACACCACTGAAGAAAACATAATCTTGACCATTCCTCTTTATTTCTCACTCTCCTGTTTATTATTTAACTTTGAGGAGCATTTAAATGATATGTGGAAGCTCTGAGAAATAATGTTGTCCTTGATTTTAACTACATGTGAACATATGGAGTTTTGTTACTTTGCAGATGCTAATTTACTGTTCTTGGAGTAAGGAAAGGGTCAGTCAGTATTTTCATGAAGAGATCGGAGGAGGGATACATAGGGATCTGTTACGCATTATGCCAGTGTTTTTCAGGTAGGTTTAAATGTAATCTCCATGTATTCTACCCGTAACTAATTCCCCATAGGAAACAGTTATATTTTAGGAGTTAGATCTTCAGTTTAACCTGGCCTTCAGAGAGGGTGCAATGCAACTGTAAGCATGAGGGCATGAGAAAGAAATGGTATATTAAAAAAGTAACTATTATAGCAAATTACATCTTTAATGAAAAAAGCATGTATGAAGCAAACTATTGGTGAAATTAATTACCCCAGCCCCTAGAGAGTTCTAAAGATAGGTCTACAGAAAAATAAAAACTGATCTTTATGGAGAACAGGCTCTTCCCTGAGGCTTGGTTGAAGTATAGAGAGGAGCAGCTGATACAAGTCCAAAAGAAGTACAAGGCAGATTTACATCTTTCTCCTATTCCAGGTGACAGAATAACTTACTTCAGGCTTCTCTATGCCAAAACCAACTCAAACTGTTCTGCAAGTCCAGGATTAGCTGTTTGTAAAAAAAGTCCCAATAATAATCTCATGGAGATGATGGGGTGCAAGAGCCACTATAGTTGATTAGCACCAGCCAAAAAAGACTTCTACACAGAGAGAAAACCTATGGCACTGCCAACTCTGGCAAATATTTCCTTGATGTTCCTAAGGCAAATGATTACTGCATTACACTTTAATTGCAAACAAGAGAAAGTATCTAGCTCTTACAGCAGCAAGAAAAAAGAGAAAGAAAATGCTAAGAGACTGTACTGTAAAGGCTAAAGAGAGCAGAAGGCAAATAAAAATGTGTTTTTGTAGATCTAATGATTTTTAAGTTTACATTCTTACTTTGATAGTTGATGGCTGTGATTGTGAATCTGCCAGTGCCAAGATCTACCAGCTTTTATGCTGACGGCATGAGAGTCCACAGTACCGTAGAAACAGGACTACAGAGGTATGATGTTGCAAGAATGCAGTCTGGGTTTTTTTGTGATTAATGAAGACACTTTGAAATTAAACTTGAAATTAAAAGAAGTGATAAATGATATTTGATACTGAAGGGTTAAAGAAATGGCAATAAATAAGTTAATACCAAAGAAATAAAAAGAAATAAAAGAGGATCCAAGTTTTAACTAACATGAAAGTAAGTACTCATCTGTCGGAGGAAAATTCAAGTTTAGAACTCATTTTACTTCTAAAAATGCCACCAGGGGGAATTCTATCCAGTTCAGCACACTTATTTCACAGATTCTTTATTTAGAATTAATGCCGTATGAAGGTTATTTAAAAACTTCACATATCCCAGTAACCCACCTTTCAGAGGAAAGTATGTCTTCCAGTGGTTATTTCCTAGAAGAAAAAAAGAAGGCCCTATCTTTTCTTGATAGGGTTGTAGAAAATCTGCACACTTTCCTCATGAATGGCAAAATAAGGTAACACTGGAATAACGCTCTTTGAGGTTTATCATTTTGAGGGTTCTATGGAACAAACTAATGGCAACAGTGCTGCCTCTTCATTGCACTGAAAGTGGGAATGAGTTAATAACTATACAAATTCAGCCTCATCATCTCTCTCTTATTGAGAGGAAACTGAATGGATTAGGGAGGTTTAACAGAATCAACTTATTTAAAAAGACAGCCTAACTGCAAGGCTTTATTAGCTTCTCTTCTTCACTTTTATTTGTACCTTTGGTGCATACTTGATCACTGCTGCAGCTGAGAATGTAACTCACCTGTTTTCCTCCTCCAGATCTGCAAGAATCCTCTCCAGTTCACCTCTTTCTTCACTCTCCAGAGAAATCAAGATCTGGGCAGGGCTTYGGGGCTGGCTCAGGGGGGATTCCTGGTTCAGACTTTGGCAGTAGTGCTGGATTAGCAAGTGTTCATCATCACTGGAAAACAGAGGAGGATAAAACAAGCTGTTACCTTTCTCATTTTTAACTTTGCAATGAATATGAGGAAAGGATTCATTGTAAGTCTCTCATTTCTTATAAAGAAATTCACTGAACTCACTGCAATGAACAGCAGAGCAGTGTATCTGAAAAGAAATCTGCTGAATTGTTTCACTTCGTCTGTGGTAATTTGCCTCCTCCACAGAGTCCATCTCTCTTCCCCTCTGCTTCTCAGATATTTAAAGCTCAGTTTTGCCACAGCTGAAATCTCAGTTTTCCTTTTTCACCCAACTTAAATTAGAAATTTGCTTGAGAGAAAAATCCATCTTATGTGCTACCTGATCTGTGCTGAGCAAGGTTTATTCAAGCAAAGGTGAAGTATTTATTTTTACACTACAAACTCTCCTCACTTAGTAAAGGCATCCTGTATTTATCTATTTTATTCCTTAAAATTGTAAATTTTGTGAAATGAAAGAAATCTTGAGTTAATCATAATTTAATGAAATTGGGCTATTTTTGACTACAGATTTATTTTGAAAGTACAGATGATGTACACTGTCAGAATATAAATATATTCTATTTAATACATATGATCCATTTCTGAATTTCTATTGCCCCTGAAACTGTCAGGCATTTGAAACAAAAGCATGTCTGGAAGAAACAAGCAAATCCAATTCTGAAGACCTTGCCCACCTCACAGAATGAAATGAAAGTTTTGGGTGCTAAGGAAATACATTCTGGCCCTAAGCTAGGCAATTAACACCAACAATTATGAGAAACCATGAAAGATGGCATCAGCACAAGTCAATGATAGGAAGGAAACAACACTGCTGTTGGGAATCTTGTTCTTCTGGTAACACTGACTTATAACACAAAATCATTTAGCAGTTTTTTTCTGTTACTTTTGTAATCCAGAATTTAAATGGCATTTTGAATTGTTGTTATTATTCAAAAATTAAAATATTTCCTGTTTCCATTTTGTTCCTGAAAATGTTAATTATGCCATTTTATAGACTGCAGGAGTGCTAAAGCAATTTACAGCACATTAACATTAGTTCATAAAAGAGAACTATTAATTTTTCACAAGAGACATCCTTTACTTTAAAAAAAAATTTTTTTGAAGGCTCACTAGTTCCTAAATTTATACTTTTCATGAAACACCTCAGCTTTGAATTCATTCAAACAACTGGTTTGCATATATACATATCCTTATACATCTTAGGTGAATTAATGGGGAAAAATTGACATAATTGCTGCAGTACTAACTAAATTGTCATTTTCCAAGACATACTCCTCGTGTCATTTTCAGCCTGCACATACTTGTAGATATAATTACAATGACGCTACAGATCCAAATGTTTTGTGTCTGTATATACACAGATTTCCTCCTTCTCTCCATGCATCAATCTATCTATCATTCTAATTGCAATTATAAACCAGGCAATCCAAAGCCCATGAAAATGTCAATAAATAATACCTGAAGAACACTTGACATACAAAACTCGAAGTTACAGCTCCAAACTCACTTAAAGCATGAAGAGTACTTGGAGGTTTGATTTTACTGCAATTTGTATCTGGAACTCAGTTCTTCCAAAACTCAGAAGATGATATAGCTATATTCTAATTTTAATAGTGAAAACTGCATGACATACTGGAAAGTCAGTGGTTAGCTTATTAACTTAAGCATATGAATACAATTTTTAATTAACCAAAGAATGAGTTGAACAATAAGACCAAAGTGCAATATGAAAAATACAGCTTATGTACAATTTTATGCATAAGGGCACTCAGATATTTCACTGAAGACAACAGGAAAATTCATATATAATAAAACTACTACTAACCACAACAATCCAAGATTAACATAAAATTTGGAAACAGGGTTTCATTAACTATCTGAAACTATGCTGACATTATGTATGTATTAGTTTTGATATGACATTTTCATTTTCTCCTTTTTGAACCAATAGATTAAAACAATGGTAAAGTACTTGGTTATACACATAACTTTCTTTCAAAATTGGTAGGTAACAATCCTACCAAGTCAAAAGAGAAACTATTTCAAAACAATGAAACAAACTGCTTTATTACTATCCAAGAACATACCACAGGCTCACAAACATCCTTATAAAATACTGATGCCTTGGAATTTGAACTGAATCAAGTACTGGAGTTCTGTGCTCTAAAGGAACACCATAAATTTAGTAGAAAGAAGATACTGTCTGAATTAAAAAAAAGTTACACTGTGGTAAGGATCACACTACGTACAATAAAGAAAACACTTAAGAATGCTGGGCGTTATTTTTTTCATATTTGATTCATTTAGAATCTATGTTATGGCTTCTTCTACACCGTTAGTTAACTAAGAGCAAATCTCCAAGCACTCCAGAGATTTATGTGCTTATATGCTGTTTTTGAAAGCATCACCCATAGTTAGTTTTCTGGTTCTGTGCACTCGGAGATAAACAAGATAAARCAAGCCACGGAAAAGGAGAAATATACGATCATGTCAGAAAACCACAAAAAAGTCTCAATGTGATATTAAATTGCACTAATTTTTTGAAAACATTTCAAATTGACTTTAACTTTTATATATGATTTTAAATATAAAGTAGTAAAATGAACGCTTGTCAGTGATCTGTCCAGCATAAGGTTTACTACTTTTGATATTTCATGGTGAGGTTGAGTCACTCCTAGGTTTTACTGGCAATGTATTTCAGTTATTTGTAGATGAAAGATTTCTGTATAGTCTCACTAGCTTTTTGAGTGACATTTTCCCCACAACAACATTTTCTAGCTTACAGTAATTTCAACATGTTAAAGCTTGCAGTTCAGATAGAGGGGATGCCTTTTCTTTGTCCTTGAAACACATCAGATGATGAGCATTTTTTCCAAGTAATATGGGAAGTGTTTGCTAAATAAATGAGTAATTTTTATTGAGAAATTAATAATTTTAATTTTGAAAGTATTAACCATCTGTTATATAAATTAGGTAATTAAGCTATAAACCATAAATTCAGACACCACTATATAAACTGAAAGAACATGAGAAGTTCATCATGAAATTGAACCATGTGTGGGACATGGCCATGTAAATTCTGTTTTATGGAATTTTATTACAAGTTGTAGACCTGCACAAGAAAACACATATCAAAAATATTAGAACAGTCTACTTACATGCTTTCATTAGGTGAAATACTGTCATTTAGATAAGAACCATTGCTGTTCTCCATTTCTGCTAGCCTATGGAAAAATAAACAAACTCATTAAATTCATAGTGTTTTTCAGAAATTTTGCTTGCTCTAACATTCCTGAAAGAATTAAAGAATGCCATGTTTTTGATTACTTAGAGTATTTGAAACACAGATGACTTTATATTCACTGTTGGTTACCAAAGGTTTTGCAATAAGCTATCACAAGTAATTGTTTATATATTACAATGACCTGTTTTAACTCACTTCTAAGTTTTCAACTCTTCCTCTGAGGTTACGTTCAACTCCTCTTGATTAATTAATTTCACAATCAAAGACAGGCCTTGAGATGCCAGGGGATTCCACAAATTGTTCTGTATCTGTCAATGCCATCACAGAACTGAAATGATCAGTCATTTCTCATTGTTTTTCAACATTTAGTCTCTCCTACAGGTACTGTATAATTTAGAAAATACCTCTGTTGAACACGGGTTTTTTGGGAGGGAAAGAGGAAGTTGGAATAACTATTTTTCTCTATCTCAGCCCTTGCAAATTAACCTGCTTGGTAGAAAAACATTTTATTTTTTGTATTTGTGCAATTAACCCACTTTTTGACTGTTAAGAACAGTATGAAAGTGGACAAGTGAACTAAAGCAGTGATATACTACTATTTTTATCCTCCAAACCAAGTCCTGTCGGCAGTATTTCTTATGGTGAATTACTTAACATTGAAATGTGAATTAATYAGGGTATTTGAGATTCATGTACAGTTTGGCAGTTTCAGCTCTTCTGACTTACATAATTACATCAAGGTCCATATTAAAAATAAAACACTGTTTAAACTGAATGCATGCCTTAACAAAGACCCCCACAGAAACTAAAGGCCATTTTTAATCAAGTACATGCTCTGGCAGGCAAGTTAGTTGATGGAATGATTAGTAGTAGTTACGGGTTATACTCTGCATCCCAGATCTGGGAAAACAAAACCCCAAACCCTATTTTTCTTTAAGAACCATTCAGGTAGCAGCTAGCTTTTGGGATTTTTTAAAGGACTGTTTAAAGAAAGATTTGCCTAATGTCCAGCTGGTCTCATACCTGCTAGCATAATGTTCAATGCGTGAATGAGTATCATCATGTGAAAGCTGAGGGGACGAGGCAGGCCTATAAGGCAGAAAACACTGATTAATCACAAACAATACCCCTTTAAAAGTAAAAAAGACACTTAGGTATGTCTATGCCCTCGCATTTCTATGCCTTATGCTTATATTATGTTTGATAAACAGCAAGTTATACTTCTGATCCCTTGTGATGTGTGTGCTTCCTCAAGTCACAGTTTTGTGATACAAGACAGGATTGTGACAGTTTTGCAATTTGTCTGTGGTGATGACTTTTCTCTATATAAATACCTGAAGAACCTTTTCCCAAAGCATTTACAGATGAGCTTTCTCCCCGATTCTCCCTCACACCTGCCTGCTTCATTCATAATTCTGTTTTATTCACAATTGTGTGTGTGCTCTGAAAGCCTTGCTCTCATGTGTCATTGAAAACCTTTCCTCTATCTCCTTCCCTGTTCCAACATATGTTTCTATTCCTGCAGAAGCACATTCCATTTAAATGTGCCTTTCAGTACTTACTCCATGATCAATTATTAGGAATAAATACACAAAAGATAAAATGTCTGAAATGAGCCTTTAATAACACATCACAGAAACTGATGATTTGGGCTGGCTTCTTTCCAATGTTGCAATTTGAACCAATAAATCAGCGTGTTATACTGTTACCTGTTCTATTTTGGATTTCCTGCCTGACAAATGAGATGGTATGAGATCCTCTTCACTTTTTTCTGTCAATCAAAAAAATTAATGGAACTTTTCACAAGAATTAGAAAGTTGTTCTGGCTTCAATCTTGAAAACCGCATTGATGCAATTATTTTAGCTAAATATGCAGTTCAGAGACGGCAGTACTGGTAGAAAGTACTGTAATGTGATGTGGAATTTTGCCAGTCTATTAGGATGTGCTAGAAAAATAAAAAATGATGCAGCTTTCCAGATTGTTCAACAACTTCAAATTTTAGCTAAATTTTACCTTCTGTCTCTTTATTATTAGGACTCCTTTTTAGAACTCCTGATGGATCAAGTATTTTCCACTCATTTTAAATTGTTATATACTGTGGTCAAGCTAGTTCTGTCCAATGGGGAATGCATTACATTTCAAGAGTGGATAAAATAACTTCTGCATTTACTGGTTATAACTCAAAACTGTAACAGTCTTGTGGTGTATAATGCTGCTGTTTGTTAGGAGTTTGATAATCCTGTAGTAATCTACTAACGGATCATTATACATTACTGGTCATCTTCCAGTTTTCATATCAGCCTGCAAAGTGCTTTAGAAAATTAGGATCTTTCAGAATTCATAGAACGATATGCTGTAAATACAAAAGTCATTATCATCAATACTTCTTCTCAGGGAATGAGAAAGCTTTTTTCTGTAAGACATTATAGATCAAGTATCATGAATCTCATTTTGTCTGAAGTGAGCTTTGGCCTCCATCTCTAAATTTACCCATCATATATTCAGACATTACCAGAGCAAACCAGTAGATAAATACTCAGCTCACAGACTTCCTCAGTACAACAGAGATGCCTGAAGATGGGCAATTGATTCTCTGTAACCTGATATCCTATTTTGCGTAAGAACATCAATATTGAAGGGAAAAGAGTGGGAAAACAGTGCAATTTATCCAGAGCAGTGGATTATGGAGCAAGATAGTAACACTTTTCTGATTAAAAAAATGTGGGTAGCATTAATTTATTTGTTTGGCATACAGGATGCGTTAAGCTGGTCTAATGGGTTATCAGTGAAAGAAGAGATCTTGTTCTCAACGCACACACTGTACTTCTGCTCCTACTACTGTCTCCAGATTAGGAAATTTGCATTAAAAGTAGCTTTAGTTTTGAAAGGGATCGTTCTCCTAATCTATTTTAATGCTGGGACTGCACATGTGTTTCTACCAGTATAAGGAAAGGATAACGCTTGGTTGGGACTAACTGGCCAAAGGAGGAAGAGAAGTGATGCTCCCTTTGGCAGTAGTGCAAGGTAAAAGATTCAAACTACAGCCTGTCTACATGATTGCACACCTGCTGCCTTAAAACTAAGCTTTATCATCAGAAGTGAACAAGATATGATTCCAGTGCACCAAAGGAAGTTAAAGTAACATAAATTAAGAAACGGACATAAAAAATATGAACATGAATCTAGCATATATATCTTATTATTGAAAAATAAAATATTAAGACAGTTTTGTAAAAAACTGATTCAAAGCCAAAAAAAAMCTGAAAAAAACCCCTGATTTAATCCCAAATTCTATTCTCTCATTTTAGGCACGTGCACAATTCAAATGTAAAATAATTCAGTGGGTTACAATAATACTATTTATAGACTTCCTTCTTGAGCTAATTCTTCATATATCCTTGTCATGTCCTCCTATGCTTTTAGGAGTACCTGACTGCTTAGAATCAGACACAGGATACAAGGTTTGGTGCACCCTATATTTGACCCAGTACACTCCACTGGGGTGTTCCTCCTACCCCTGTATTTAAAATATTTCAAGGACTTCTGTAGAGACATGTATATAACCCAAATACTTTACACAGGAAACTGGCAATAGCTTTTTCCTTCCACATACTTCTGAAAATGAGATATGATTCCTGAGGTAGAAAAGAAAGTAGGAAGGTTAAGGGTTTTATTTTGTAAGAATGCCAAAACACCCTCAGCTTTATCTTGATGTTTTTTTCCTCCTATAACCAAAGAGTAAATTGTAACTTTTTTTCTTTTTAAAGACAGCACAGTGTGTGTAACTTGTTCAAATTGATTGTGCCTCTCTGCCAACTACAGGCATGTGATGAGGCTACGTTTTCCAGTTTGTCTACACTTCAGAATATACTGCAGTAGCGACCTACCTCACTGAGTTTTTTAAAAATGTGCTTATAAAAGCAAACATGTTGAAGAGCACTGTAAAGTTTTAGTGTTGAATTCAGTTGTTTAAAGGCAGACCTCTGCTGGTGTCTGAACTAGCYTGAGAATGACTGTGCTGCACTGCAGTCTGTGGTGTAGACACATTCTTAGATGAGCATCAGAAAAAGAGCTTACTACCCTTACTTTCTAAGGACATGTAACCAGCTCACATAATCATTTTGAGTAGTCAGCAGGGAGGCTTAGAAACATAGCCAATATTTAACCAAGATATAAATTCCTTTTACTAAGACACCATAGTTACATTTTTCAAGATGGTGTCTGCAGTAATAGCCTTAAGAATTCCATTAAAGTCAAGTGGCGCTTGAGTGGCAAATACCATATACTGCAATTCTCTATGCTCATGGAAACTTGGGTGAAAAGATGAAGACACTTTTCTTGCTATTCAGCATTTCAGTTGATGCTTCTAGACAGTGTGGAATCATGTAACTGTATTTGTCCCAGTGACGGCCCCCAGTCCAAGTAAAAAGAAATAAATTCTCTTGCAAAATGCATGAGTTGCCCCTTTAATGCATGGCAACCAGAATATATGTAAAAGATCAGCAAACAAGCAGTCAGAATCACTAACTTCTAACAAAAAATATATACGTAGATATTTATAAACAACCCCAGACATTATAACATGTTGTTGATGCCAGGATAGTGCTAGCACTGCTGAATGCTGCCAGGTTATGTTCTTCTGGAGGACTTTGGAGATTATCAGAAAAAAAGCACCAGAATAAAACGCGGTCTCAGAAGACACAGGAAAGTTTTCTGATAATCAGAATAAGAGGTTTGACTGCCAAAGCTGGAATTAGCCTTGTAACTGAGAAATAGCTTTAAACCTGGCTTGCTCAGTAACTTGTATTGTAAGCCTGGTGGTCTAGCACTAAGGGAAGGAATGAAGCTAGTAGAACAGAGAAAAATTATTTCCACTTTTTAATTTTCTGTTTTCTTGTCAGACCAGATGAAAGGACTGCGTTCATGAAGATATCTGAATTGGTCAACTAAGAGTTGTTACCTTTCCCTACAAATCCTGCTTCTCAGTATTTCTCAAGCCATCTCAAGTACTACATGCAAGTTATATACTACAGGGAGTTTAACCCTTAACCTTTGGTGTGAAGCTATTATCTTAGGCATGCCACGAAGTTATTTCTGTAAGTGAAGTAGGGGCACTGCGCCTTATGGTTAAGTATGCTATAGCAGCTTAATTTCATGTTATGCCAGAAACAGTAGTGACATTCCATATCATCCAAGCTTTATTTAAAAGGTTACTTTTAACTTTTCAGTTTGTTTTAAAGATAAGAAATATAGATCCACAATTTTGTACATGGTACGCTGCAATTACTCCCAGATGCATTTACAAACACAAATGCATCCTAAAGTTCAAAGCCCCTCTATTTCAGTCTGACTCTAGCCTTTGGCATTTTCTGTGGGTGGATTCTCAACCACATGTGGTTTGCAGTAGCATGTGGATTTCTTGGTTGCTTTAGGTCAGCTTCCCAGAGGAAGAGCACTTCAACTGCCTTCGCAATGGCTTGTGCTCCAAATTAAAATTATAAATCAATATTCCAATGTATACATTTCACTACTGTTTATTCAATGAAGGTGCAAGCCATATACATTTAACCATGTTACTAGAAATATATAAAATTATATTTATTAGTATCTCAATATTTATCAATATGTGAATTAAAAATAATCTTTATTTAACATTATTTTAAAATTATCCATATAACACAAGTAGCAGCAAATGCCACAATGCTAAGTATATATCTTTAGTTTATRGTAAGGGTATTACTACAACAGTAAGACAACGCACGTGCAGGAATGGTGCAAGAATGAAAATCCAGTTCATCGTTGAAAAATCCTGCTTTTTTAACTTCTGAAAAAATACAGAAAATGTATTTCCCCATTTTGATCTGCCTTCACAAATCCTACTGTAGCTAAAAAACTGTAATAAAATATCCAGTGAGGTTTGGATTATCAGGACACGTGAGTGTGTTGGTGTGCACGGATGTGCATAAAACCTAAACAACGGCCTTATGTACAAAACAATGTCATTTCTGAAAGTGAATTAAATCCATCAAGTTCAATTTATATCCTTCAAAAAGCATTTAGTTTACATTCAAAGGGATCCATATTTATCCAGAAACACAGATTTTTAAATGACAAGTTCTCATAAGCATTAGTAGGACACTGCACCAAAATCCCACTTAATTCAGTGAAAATATATACTCCAGGGAGAGTACACAGTACACATTTCATGATTGCTGGGAATTCCTGGATTTATCCCATTCTATGAGAAAGTCTACCAGAGAAAATAATCATGAAGAAAGAAGGAAATGAGCATATGTAAAACTAAACAAGGAAACAAAAAAAAAGTGAGGGAATGCAGCAGCAGTAGCAGCAGCAGCAGCACACTTCAGCAAAAGTACTCACGCAGAATCTACTGGCCAGAAGTTGATCAGAGTAACAGGACTGCAAGACAAAAAATGAGGAGGTGAAGAGAGAGGCAGAAGAAACTCAGCAGCAAAATAATTACAGAAAGATTTAAAAAAAAATCACAACAACTGAAAACAGAAAATCCAACAGACCAACATGAATGGCCATGAAGAGCAACCAACCAAAAAGTGAAAAAAAATTAAAATTTAAAATAAAAAAACAGAGAGAAAGAGAGAGAGAGGGAGAGAGAGAGAACAAGCTGTGTGCAATTGCCATTAAACAACTGATTGGACTTGTAAGAAAACCAAAGGGAACTGGGTTACTCATTGATTTCTCCATGTGTATCATTATTCCTTTTTTTTTCCCCATAAATACTTCAAAGCCATTTAATAAGACTGAATTTATAGGGTGAGAAAAGAAGAAATCAGCTGGGAAGCTTGCAAACATAATAATCTAATTAAAAAAAAATACAAACACAGAAAGATATCCACTTGGAAGAAAATAAAAATTTAACRAAGAGATCATTAGTTTCCAAATTGCTGTATCAAATTTAAAAGCTTATAAGGCTGTCAGTAAAATAATATTTTTCTTTGACTAACTGAAGTTTAAGTTCCTCTAAGGATAGATGAAAATAAAGGGAATGGCAATTGGAATCCCAGCTTGTGTTTTCCTGTCAGCCAAAGTTAACAAAAATGAAAGAAATAAGGAGGCTTTATGCATTTAGGAAGTGACGGGAGTTGGCACCAGCTGGGGAGCTCAAAGAGCATACCAAATGAATTACTACTTATACACTTTAGAGCTACTCACGTTTCCATGTTGTCTCCCTCCAAGACAGTTTGCACAGGCAGGTAGCCCATTCGTGGGTGCTTTGCAAAATATCTTTTTGTTCGAAATTTGTTTTTTAGTACCTTGGCAAAGTCACGGACATCTTCTCCTGAAGTTGTCTGAAAGCCACAAATCACAATGAAATCACCTTTCATGAGGTTGTTATTGTCTTCAGTCGCCCCTTTGCTGGACCGTTTGAAAGAGCTGTGGCCTCACCGAGCAGAGCTGCCAATGACTTGACCTTTGGAACCTCAAATTTTATGCATTTATCATTGTAGTCCTAAAATGTATTTCAAAATGACGCAGCTAGTAGGGTGGGAAAAGGAAAAATGGGAAGCTCCAAAACCTGTAGTAACAGGCTCATGTCTCTTCTCAGGTGATCTGAAGATTGCAAACAATAATTAGGTAAGAATCTGTCATTTCTGATTTGGCTTGGGATTCTTTGCCTGCTCTTTCTACAGCACTAAAATGGCTGTAAAAGAAGTCTGTCTGCGTGACCAGCAGACTGCTTTTCTGACTGACTCCCGTCTTGCTACACATTCTTTGTTTACAGTGTATAGATTTGTCAGTCCATGAAAGTCAGCCTAATACTTCTGGTAAATTTTCTTTTAAGTTTCTCTTCTCAGCCTTTAACATTTTGATCAAAGAAGAACAGAAAACTGGTAAGAGCTGCTGAAACTTCTTAGATCAGTTGTTTCTTCCTGTGTCTGTTCAATATGAAGCTAGCAGGCATTTAGATCAATAATCTGAAAAGAGTGCTATTTGCACAAAACTTTCTACCTTGCTATCTGCACTCAGCTCCCTTTCTCCTATAGAGACCAGTACAGGAGCAAAAAGTAGAATTCATCTCCTAAATACTAGAATGAGCCAGAAAGGGTTCAAAGTATCTCTGCTGGGAAGATGTAAGACTTCTTGTGAGTATGATTAAGAATCAGACGATCCTTTTCTGAAGAATTTTAATGGAAGACTTCAGTTACTTTATTCAGTTTATATCCAGTCCTTTACACCTCACAGAGAAGCTCGACCCTGAAATACTGCTATTCTACAGGAAGTTAAGTTTTTCCTGACCCACATACGGATATCACTTCTCTAGTGTATCTAATTTGAAGGAAAGAAATGAGGAAAAGTCAATCTATCTGACAATTTTTAATGAGTTCTATGGCTTCTGTTTACAGAGGAAGGAGCTGCTGGGATCTATCCATCAAGTCAACTTCCCCAGAGCTGCTGATACATACATACATATATATATATATTCATATTTATAGGTATATATTTAATGATTGCTCAGATAGAAAAATTTAGGATGCCCTGAAAAGTAATAGGCAAAAAGACTGAACTTCTTTAAGAAAAAGGACAGATGTTATGCCTCTACTGAGGATACCTACCATCTTCTGCATAAAGCAGAAAGGAATTTGCCTCTCAGGTCAGCCTATCTTGTGTGAAAATTCAGTGTGCTCCATGATTAGCAGAGAAGTAAGATATCAGAACCGACAAATTTTTGCAGCTGAACTATTTTTGTTGATGATCACCAGCCAATTTTCCAAAGACAGCTCCAAGTCCAGCTTTCGCAGTTAAAGATTCTGATGGTCCAGGCACCAATTTTTTTCTCTCAAAATTATACCATTTTTCTTTGTTACAGAAAAAGAAAATATTTGGGGTCAAACACCCCAAATTTGCTGTTGTCTCAAACGATTCATTATTCTCACATTCGGTTTCATCAAAAGCCAACAATGAATAATATGTACTTATGTCTTTTATACGCTGTATGTTTTTCAATGTATAGACTGATGTAAAATCAGTTCAGTTGATAGAGACATTTCAGACCAAAAGGGTACATAGGTCCAAACAGGAGGGTAACAGGAGTTTCACATCTGACATTTTGATTTTTCAGT
Source organism: Apteryx rowi (assembly GCF_003343035.1). Taxonomy (NCBI): domain Eukaryota; kingdom Metazoa; phylum Chordata; class Aves; order Apterygiformes; family Apterygidae; genus Apteryx; species Apteryx rowi. Next base: position 60,685 of record NW_020449252.1, on the reverse strand, counting down.
CACATAAAGGAGATGAAGATGACACGTGGTCTTAACACAGCAACATTTGTATTTTCAAGAAACTGAGATAATGCTCAGCAATATTAATCATTACTTCCTCAAAACCTTACAAGTAAAGACATCTTGGGGAAGGGAGAGATTAAATAAAACCAGATCACCGAGAAGACTCCAGATGCAAAGGGATGCACTGATAAGACCTAGCATTTTCCACCAGGAGGGAATTCTCTGCAATGAATGCAATCTGCAGTGTCTGTTAAAAGAATTCCTAACAAGGTCAGTGTCAGGAAAGCAAATATAGCAAGTCAGCTGGGAATGGAGAAAGACTTTTAATATTTAATCTCAGTATAAATAGAATAAGCATATTTTTCTGTTTGTTTTTGTTCACCTGTGTCATTTATGAACATTTATTACTATTTTCTTGTAAACCCTTTTAATTGCATTTTATTGTAACTTGGACTAAGCATTTTCAAGCATGATTAACTGTGAAAAATTCTTCCCCTTCCATCTTATAAACTAGAGATGTTGCTTGCTCCCCAGAACTATCTACATGGAATCTTAATGGTAAAATTGTGTGTTCCCACAGAAACATCACAATCTAGTTTGAAAGCTCGTATCACAAGAGTCCCAAGAAGAAGGTATGTCTTCCAAGGACAACTAGGAGCACCACGCACTTCTCAAACACTCCAATTTCAGTTTCAAAAATGTTCAAGGAGCTCAATAAAGGCAAATCAAATGTGATTATTATGTGGACAAGCTGGTAGATTAAGGCTATTTTCAACTAAATTTTCTACTTTATTCCACAGATGTAACATTTTCCATTTCAGAGCAAAATCATCCACAACAAAACTCTCATCAGAACTGGTTTGTGAGGAAGAAACAGTGGCATTAAAGCCCCTCACCTTTAGCAACCCAGCTCTCTTAAATCAAAGCAATACATAGGCAGCTGGGCCCCTACCAAAGCTACTTCTTGACATAAGGTGAGCTTTACGACTGACTTTCTGCAGTTTGGTTTAGATAAGCACATTGCCAGCCCAGCACCCCAGATCTCAGCTCCAATTGTACACACTTGCTRTATAAAGAAATCTCAATTGACATGCTTTCCCCAATCAAGATATTTTTTTCATGCCAGTGTGCCACTGTTAACCCCAAACACAAAAATGATCCTACTTTTAAATCCCAGTCCAGAAGTCAGTCACTTCTATGCTTTGTTTGAAACCTCTTTAAAAGTTACCTCTCTTTGAACAATAAATTGAGCTGTGTTGCTTGCAGGAATAAACATAGCTTTTTGTCTAAATAAAAATTAGGAAACTGCCTTGCCCTTATTCTGTCTCTCTCAACCTCTCGCAAGAAAAGAAAGTTATCACATTCCTTGGACATGTAGCATGAGTTCTCAAATTCCCTTTCAGCAGAACTAAAGACTACAGTTTCCTGGAAGCAAGGGGGAGGAGAAATAATATCCAACACTTCATTGTTAATTGTACACATCTAGCTATTTCAAAAATACATCAAAGGCAGCATCATGTGCTTCTGTATGTTACAATGAATTCTAACGTGAGAGCTTTGCCTAGACTAAGAGGAAAAATGCTTCACCACCTGCAAAACTCTCTTCATTCATTTAGAAAAAAATCACATACTAGATATGATAGCTTCAGTGGATGTCTTGTTCAGTCACACAGTACTTAGGTTTACTTTTTCAATAGCAGCAACAAAGAAGGTCAGAGCTTGCTGTGTACCACATTCACTTTTTTTCAGTTAATCCTTCTCTAATTCAGCTTAATGCTGGTACAGCAAGGCACGGCATATTAGCATGGATTGCTGGAGTTCAGAATTCACAAAAAAATCTACTGTCTGTAAATGGTTCTTTACTCTGATTTCAGCAATCTGAATGCAATCACAAGTTTTCTGTTTCTCACTATATTCACCCATTAGTAATCTGTATTCTTGGGAAGAACAGAAATCTGTTGGACATGTATTGCAATGAGTTGCTTCAGGGTATGGGAGTGTCTCAGTCTTGCTTCATTTCTCTCTTTTCACATTTTCCTCAATACACATCTTAATATACAGGTAAGAAAAYGGTAGCAATATGTTGTTTTGTGCACTCTGTGCATCATTCACAAATTCCTCACATCACTTATTAGCAGAAGAAAAGAAGCAAACAAGGAAACAAAACAGTAGCCAATTCAGCACAAATTTTCTCAGCTACAGTTGAAAGGAATGCTCTAATGTGGTCTGTGACTCACTCAGCTCACTACAGTTTGCTCTAGGAATGCCTACGATAGAAAAGTCTGTTTGGACTTGTCTAGATAGTTATAGAATTTCCTTCTGATTTGTGCAGAAGTTTAGAAACTTTTCTTTTTAGTTTAGTTTAGTTTAAATCCCCCTTTTCCAGTAACCTTAACCAGTACGGAAAGATGCTAAAAAGAAGAAGCCAATGAATAATGACAAAAAGCTAGCAAAAACAAACTAGTTGCTCTTGCAGAGGTTCTGATTAAATAGTGCCATATAAATGCTACAGTAAAAGTTGATAGGTAATATAAAAAATATGAATGAAATAAAACTGATAAAAATAATGTTTTTGCTGTATTACATTTTAAGGGAGTAAATTTTTCTCTGTTTCCTGAAGTTTCTAAGAAAAGCTGATAGTCAGCTTCATTCATGCCATGCCTTTTAGGTTTGGATGAAGATCTAGAAATCATTCTCATATTTTTATTAGGCTAGCCCATGTATAATTTTGATGCTTTATTTTTAACATTTATATTTGACTAGCAGACAAAAGTATAAGACTAGTGACCATCCTATCACATGAGGAAACGATAGCCCGAGAGTGCAATGCTTCAGTAGCATCACAAACAATAGCAAAGACGGCTGAAAGCTCAGTCATTCTGCATTGTGGAAGGACAACTTGAGAGCTTCTCTAATTTCTGCCATGGTCTGACCATCTCTGCCATGGTCATAAGAAATCAAAAAGAGAAAGGAACACACCAAGAGAGTAATATGGAATTTTCTTTGTCAGCTGTCTGATATAAAAGAAATATCTATGCACAAGTGATCCTCTTGAGAGCTGTGAAATAAGGGTGAGGACCCTGACCAATGCAGCACAGTACAAATGGGCTGCATTAAACAGTCTGGCTTCCAGTCTTCAGAGATGAAATCTAACTTGCTACTTTTGACCACTTCCCTGATTTTTTTCTATCATTAAGTCATCATACAAGGAAAAGGTACTATTAAATATTAAAACATTTAAAATGCAACCAAAGTGTACCAGGGAAAAAAAAAAGTGAAGAGGCAACTTGCTGGGGAAAGGAAGAAAAACCTCACACTGATACAGAGAAAACACTGTGACCTAAGTTGCAAATATACATATTTGCACAAATCATAGGCTCATTGCAGAAAACATAAAATGAACTGTATAAAACTGAACATGGAACAAATCATTAGCACACAATAAAGTACTTTGATACAGCATTGTACAAAAAATGAAGCTTAACTTCTATTTACTTCAAACTATTGGAGTAAATTTCTACTATGCATTACAAAATGCTGGAGAGTATAATATACAAAAGGTGATTTAATTACGGGGGGAAAAAAGCCTACCCAAATGCTCCATTAGCTTGCTCACAGCAAATGAAGTTTTTTCTTTCTACGTAATAATGGGCAGTAAGGGTCAGTAAAACAGCTACTTACTGGTGTGCAATATTCCACCATTGGATAGTGCATTTTATGACCTTTTGCAACACGACCAGAGAAGAAGCAACTTTGGCAGATGTCATAGTTAAAGTGCTTTAAGCTTCTGTACCTAAGATAGGAAGAAAAAAAAAAAAAGATATGTCTTCAGGGCTTTGCATGTGAATGCTTCATGTCAACTTGTAAAGGAGTTTTGTGCGTTAATAAGTTCTTTTCCCTGAGATGTCACACAATGCACAATACAGTACAGTGTTCATTAGCCACTGAGTGTCAGGTATTGCTGCCATCAGAGAGCAATGAAGCACAGATATTTATCAAAGAATTGCATCTTAGAAAAACAAATAATAAATACTACAAAATTTCTAACAATGGGCAACAGTAAGGAATTCTACAGAATCAGTCTCTCTCACACAAAAGACACCACTGGGTTTTTTGTTTCTATGATCCTAACTTCACTTCTTTTCATCTCCATCATGATTCCTGACACACAAAATCTTGAGCAAATAAAATTCAAGTCAGTTATACCCTTCTCAACAAGTAACTCCAGCAAATTCTTATGTTCTGCATGCAAGCTAAGAATTTGTTTGTGTAGTTGCTAGCATCTCTATCAAAATAATTTGCATGTACAGAATTTCATCCATGAAAAAATCTCAGTGCACTTTCAGGCCGTTATTTAGTCTCATCAGTTCTATGAGACAGCTAACTGTTGTATCTGCTACACTGAAGTGCTTGAAAGAGCCAGAGGCATAAGAGGTGTCTTGTTCCAAATACGCTTAGCGGTTCAGTCACAATAACCTCAAAAGAGCATTGTTTCACATGTACTGAGGCTTACAGTATTAACTTTCTAAAAGCCTTCCAATACAGTATCTTTTTGTCAAGTATGTAAAAGAGGCTCAATGACTTGCAAAGTCAGAAAAAAAATCTGTGACAGACAGATTCAACTATCATGATAACAGATTTGTTATCTAAATTTAAGATACAGATGAGATCAGACAAGTAAAATCAGATGCAAGCACACAGCTCTAGTGTCCGCTTTCCCAGTTCTTGGTGTTTACTATGAGACTATCCATTCACTTGCCATCCTTTGATTTTACAAGTGCTGCCTTTTTCAATTCTATCTACTTGTCTTTGTCTGTTTATGGAAATCTTATAAGTAATTCAGTAGTTTCATAAACTGTAGCTGAGAGCAGGGAAGTTAGACTTTGTGGATGTGTTAAACTAGTTACATCCCAGCCTTAGCTCTTCAGTAATATTTATCATTTCCTCGCTGAGATATTCAAGGGGAATAAAAGCAGGAGATGAGTTTAGATGATCAGAGGAACAGCCCTGCAGAATTAAAACTCAGATTCAAAACAAAACAACATGTTTCTTCATGTTACTTCCCATGTTTCTCACTACCTGTGGAGTTAGAGAGGAGAAACCTAGACATGAAAAGCACTCTCCCACTATACGTACACATAAAAGCAACATTCATACTCTCCCATGTAGAGCAAAATGATGGCTTTTCTATGTGATACTGCCTGCTGCTGTTGTCTCTCTGGCTTTTAGAAACAAAATTACAAAAAGCTCTTTGAAAACAACATGATACCACAGAAGGATAAAAGCCAGTAGTAAAAGAAGACCATGAATAAAAAGGACACAAACCATACAAAGCAGCTATTCGGAAACAAAGCGATAAAATAAGCCTAAGCATAATTGAAAGTGAGCATTTACTTAGCTGTTAAGTGGATTCTCAACAAGCATACCGACACACAGCCATTTTACAACACACTGGCTTATTCATTGCTGTAAGTAACCATGGTTTTGACTGAGATATTTAAATACATCAGCAACATTTCAAAATCAAGGATTTCATATTATTGCTAAGTAAATGGTGTTTACGGAAGATAGATTGAATAGAATCAGAACAAAGAAATGATTTTAATGTAATGGTATTTCTAGCTTATCAGGTCAATATTCCACCAACTTAATTCCCTCTCTCTGAAAAAAGCACAATATCTTTACATGTCCACAAATTTTCAAATAATTTTCTTGCTTTATACCATGATAGAAAGAAATTCATTAGGATCCAATCGAGAAAATACAATTGCATTTACAGGACAGATGGAATATAAGGCAAATCGTATTAATTGTGCCATCTACCAATACTTCGATCGAAGCACAGAAGGAATGAAAGCAAGAGCAGGACTGAGAGGAACAGATATCTTAACTGATAAATGGATTTTATTATCAGATCTTCAACTCTTGTACCACTTTATCCAATCTAAGTGTCACTCTCTTCCTCTTGCCTTGTCACAATTATTTTTTCCTGAACAACATCTATAAAATCAAGAACATGATTTGCCTGGAAACAAACATAGCTCTCAATCTACTGAACAGTAGTACAGACAGTAGAAGGGGAATTTGTTTGTACCTGAATCCAATAATTGGACACTCCTTACAGATGTTGCATTTAGCTTGGTGTTTGGCAGTTTCAGCAGCAGCCACTCTGTGCAACACTGGCAGCCACACCATGGACTGTGGTTCCAGCCTCATCCAGTCCAGGAACAGGGCTGCTTCAATCTCAGGCTTATTATTGGCCTGTAACAGAGGGGGAAGAAAGACAAGGGCTGAGCACAATTCATCTCAAAGGCTGAGCACAATTCATCTACATATTACCAGCTAATTATCAGTTCAAGCCATTAGTTTCCTACCTACTGCACACCTTTTCCCTGAATCTCCTCGAGCTTTTCCCCTAGTACACCCATCCTTAAAAATAAATAAATAAAATTAAAAAAAAATCTTCCAGGATCCTGCCTTTAAAACAGGAACTGAACACTATTATTAACATTTCAAATCTGTTTCTCTTATTTTCTATTACAATAGACAGCACTACCACGTACACTGTMACAGAGAGAATCATTCACTTACAGGATCATCTCTGATGCTTAATCCTCTAGTTTTTCCTCTCTCTTATCTGTACTTGCATAGCATTGTTTCTCACTTCTCATATTAAAAAGACCATCTGTGTCCTGCAACCCCTAAAGTTCAATGTCTTTCGATCAAAATTGCTTTAACATCCTTCATCATCACACTGACCTTTCTTCAAAATGCATCTAAGGAAACCATTAAAATCGCTTTTCAAGCCTGTTGTTGAACTCTCTGCCTTCTCAAGTGCCTCAAAATCCTTCTTTTCACTCATGTTTAAATTTATTGTCATTGCCTGAAAACACAATACAGTTCTGTCCCACAGAATGCGAAACATTTAGTCTCGTATTCCATGACCTCCCACTTTCGCCCCTCTGCCGATAGCAGAAGAGCCTATGAAAACTTGCTGGCAGGACTCTTTCTCTGCTTTCTTCCCATCATATCTATACACTGTAATTAGTTTATACATCTGTTCTACAGTAACTTCCAGGAATCTTAGTCATAGAACAGTATTATTGCATCAGGCACTGTTCAAACATCAAAAACAAAATATAGTTTCTACCTCACAGAACTTAAAATACAAAACAAGAAACAGTAAGCAGACAAGAAACACATAGCAATAGGAGACAGTGATCAATGGTGTACTGGTCATACCATATTGGCAGAACGTTAGCAACCAATTTTGAGAAAAATTTTCACAACTGAACTAAAGGAAAGAGCTATATGGAAAAACAGTTAGGTTTTTTTTAAAAAAAAAAAAAAAAAACAGGCACTGTTTATAAACTTCAACAAACCAATTAACTGGATCAATAACTGCAGACCAAATAAAACAAAGTTTCTTAGAGACAGAAACCCTGCCCATAGAAATGAAAAAAACACAGAATATCTTCTGAATAATGCATTGCACTAAAATTGACTTAAAATGCTGCTGCAATACTTTGACTGAATAGAARTAAGTTCTTTTTGGTCAAGGTCTTCTTCTTGGAATGTTTATGCTAATTTGGGAAACCATCTAAAGACTCCCATGACTATATTTACGATCAATGTAAATGGATTTCTGGTACTGTCATACACATCCTTTTTGGATGTTTGGGGTAAAACCATCAAACCACACATTGAGACAAAATCTCTCACAATTTAATATTCACTACATGTCTTGTACAAAGTGAAAATAATCTTTTTTAATACACTGAAATATGTCTGAAAGCTTCTGCATCAAATCCTACTCCTCTGGCCTTTCAATTAGCTATAGTATTTAGGGTAGCACACGTCCCGCCCTCTCCCCCCCCAGCAAAAAAACAGAGCAAAAACCAAAAGCACAAAACTCCAGCACCGGCAACAGAAAAATGGATACTGCCTTCCACCGAAGGACATCAATGAATTCAATAAAATTAAATTAATTCTAGAACTCTCTTAAGAGGAAGAYGTATTTATAAAATGTGATCATTTCTATGTCTATTTTTCAGTGAGCAACTACAGCAGTAAAATGGGGGGGAGGGGGGAGAGGTGACTTTCCCTGAACCACTCAGTGAGCCAGCATCAGCCAGGAACTAAAATGGCAAAGCATTACTCTAACTAGTAGACTACACAAAGGTCCTCTAAACTTCCAATATATTTAGAGTATCCCTTAAATATGCTATTGATAATAAGACAACATGAAATGTATTGAAATGCTGCAGTGAAAGCTGTAGACAGAATAAAAACGAGCCACTCAAAGCACTACTCTGTACGTCTGTAGTTGCTTTAAATTTGCAGGGAAATTTTTGCCGTGACGAAAGATTTTCTGTAACATTCAAAGATCTATTTTAATTTTGCAGTCACTGTTGATTGCAGTCCCCATAGTTGCCTATCCAGGGTTCTGCATCCTGGCTGTACAAAACGTGTGCTCAGGGAGATTAGGTGCATTAAAATGTATCAAAACTGGTTCCAAATTATATTACATGAAGATTTAAAGCCATGTGGAAAAATGCTGGTCAGGGTCAGACAGTATAGGACAGACAGTTCTCAACTCTTCCCTGTGTTGCTCTTACAATTTTTTTAATAATCTCTAAATCCAGTAAAGGCAGCAGCTAAAGATTTTACATAAGGAAAGAAATCTGAATTCATACGGAATATATCTGAAGCAGCAAGAGCAAGCTGTAAAGAATATTAATGGTTCTTTTCTTGAACACATTTCTGTGGAACTCCCAGTTTTTATGGTAATAACAGAGTTGAATCAGAAAGTAAAATTCATAAAGCCCCTTCCAGCTAACAAATAACAATGTTATTGGTGAAAGGGGGGAATATTTGAATTAATTATATGCCACACATCTGTTTTTCAGTATTTATTTTCTAGAAACAATGGGGAAATGGTGAAGTTGGGTGCTGCTTGCATCTTTATGCAATACTCAGGAGTTTAATTTTTCTGTTTATTTTTTTTTCTTCCAGCTAGTATTTTTTAAAATACTCTGTGCTGTATCAACTTTATCTACCCAGAACATGAAATATGCTGCAAAATACAGTCTTGATGTTATATGAACAATGTCATATGTTTTTGTACAAAGTCAGGCAATACAACACAAACTTCTGGTAAAAATTTTGATGAGTTATGTTCTGTAGAGCTGCACTGTAAGAAATAAATTGTAAATAAACTAACATTATTAATTTAAYRGTCTTTTCCATGCAGGTTGGAAAGCTTCGTGTTAGTCTAAGTAAATACTATTTTGGACAAACAAACTGAGGAAACGAATGCTTGTGACTTGCTAAACTTTAAGAGTACAAAGCATGCCATGAGTAGAAGCCCTGCCTCCCCACAGTTAGGCCAAACCCTGTTGTACCTTGTCTTCCATTCTTGAATGGTTTCCCTAATACATCTATGTTCTCCCCACTGCTAGCTGGTAAGAAGACAACAGTCAGTAATTTACAGTTTCCAAGGCAAGTGCTGCTTCATGGTCCACAAAGAAATCATTACTATAAAGGTAACTTTGGGTGATAGACTCTTGGAGGAAATACTTAAGATCATTACTTTGATTCCTTGCATTACACTTGCACTGTTCCAGTCAAAGGTTTTAGTGTTCTGGCAATGACTAATAAAATAAAAAAAGTGAACTCAGGACTGATTTATTGCACTGTACCATATTGTTGCCACTTGAAAAACATAATCTTCCCGCCCCCACCACCATACCCCGAATCATTTCAAAGTAGCTCTTTAAACCAGTTCACTTGCAGAACTCTTCAAGAGTGTCTCCCAAAATCAGGTACAGGTTCACAAAATCCTACTGAAGTAAAACCAGACAAGTGYTGTTTTATGACATTTACAGCAGAGCAGCTTGAGGAAGGATTTGCTAGTTCCCCTTTGGCCAGTTCTCCTGTGTCAGAGCCAGGAGCAGAAGAAATATCCTCTGACTAGATACAAGGGCTGTCTGGATCTCTCAAAAGCACAAAGAGACCGAGTGTCTCAACAGCAACACTGTATTTGCACATTATTTTCATAGGGATATAGAGCTAGAGCTGTCAATAAGTATAGCTATTATATAAAGCATTAATATTCCCTACCTGTTTAAAAAACAACCAACAAAACCCCCCAACCCTCTCCCACAAAACAACTGCCCAGTTAAATAAAAATACTGCATTAATGGCCAAAGTTAGTATCAGGTCCTAGYCCAGGATTTGCAATTACCAAACTCCACCTAAAAAAAAACTTACAGACCCCTATTTTGGATTTGTTTGCCTGAGTAAATACATTGGATTTGGACACACATTTAAGTGGTTGGTAAAAGCAATGCTCTCTATTGCTGATCTTTCTTGTTCACTGATCAGTACAAACCTAAAAATGAAGACTGTACAACACAAAATTAAAATACTTTCCTCTGTGAAAATGAAATGAAACAAGGTCTTAAATGTTGATATGAAATAACTACATATTTTACTCATCCTTGGTTTCATCTGTGCTATTTTTCATATAAAGTACCCTACCTCAGGTACAGTTTCAGAAAAAAACATACTTAAAACAGTTTATAACAAAGAACCAAATATCCAAAATTTTATTAGGAAATAGCAACAAATGTTTTCATCTGAGCTGAACTGTCTCTGGTTTTGCTCTCACTTCTTAAAGTTCCAATGTCATAGAAAATCACAAAAGACAGTGATGTAAACAGTGTACTTATGTCCTGTCTATATTATGCAAGGAAAGCATGTTAACAATTTGTGATTAAATACAGGTACCTTCATTCATAACATTTTGCTATCCTGTTTACTTAAATAAAAAATGTATCCATTACATATCAAACAGGGATCTCTTGCACACCACAACAATACTGTACTGAATTCACTCAATTTTTCACAGCTATATAGATTGCATGTGAAAATAATGCAGTCTGAGCCCAGGCTAATACATTCTGCAAATGGTCATTAGATCAAACTCTTTGCTCTCGCATGAGATATTTTTTCTTTAAAATCTCAAAACATAAATTACATTTTCCCCCATGTGGGAAAGATACTATGTGCTCTGTAATCCCCTTTTCTCTCCACAGTTAATATTAGTGCTTTTCGTTGCACAAAGAAACCCGTGAAAAACAAGCGTCATGCTAGTGGGAAGAATAGTTAAAGGAAAGCAGCGGCCTGAAGTAAAAGGACTCATTTCTCAGGGCAAAGAATGCACTTGTAGGAGCAGCAAGTATTTTACTGCCGTCTGCCCAGGCTGTTACAGAGAACAGCGCCGAGAACACATGCATATTGACAGACCAAGCCTGCCCTCCCCCACCATTCCCAAGGACTTGTACTTCAAACAAAAAGCAGGAGAGATTTCCCCTGTTATCTCCTAGAACAGTAAACATCCCTTTTTTGTGCTGCTGTGCATGACAGACAAGGCTGTTGCCAGGGCACCTAACCTAAGGGGGCTGGGAGAGTGATTTCTGAAGCACACATTTGTTGCAGACTCTGACATGACTGCAAGTTATTACTAGCTTACCAGAAGAAAAAAGAAATCTGAAAAAAAACAGTCCTCGCTGTGGGTGCACAAAGAAAGACTTAACTTAGTTTGGACATAATAATATAAGCTGTAAATTCCCCCACTATTTTTAAAATTAAATTATTTCACTTCAGTAAAAAGAAAAGATGGTAGCTAAGAGTATGAGAAAGCACTATGGAGACAGGTACTGCAGACATGCAGTTAAAAACCAAAAGCACCTCAGAGAACTTCTACAGTTGTAACAGGCCTACAATCAGGTTAGAAATAAAAAAGGAGGAAGGTATGAAAAGCTATGGACAAGCAAGAAAGTGCTGCCTATTTCTTCACTGTGTTGTTTCTCCCTTTACAGTGCCGACAGTGAAGCATATCTCAGCAAAAGAGGAAATGAGAAAAAAAACAAATGAGGTGGCACCCTGCACCTCTGCGGGTCAAGCTCAGGGCACCCCGGGGGGAGCCCACGCGACTCCCGAGTGCTGCTCCTCATGCTCCTCTGCTTCACCTGCTCTTCTCCATGCCTCCCTGCCAGGCCACCTCTGCCATTTCTCTAGCAGTCTCTGAGGCCTCTTGGTGTCCCCCATACACCAGGGTCTTGTGCAGTGCCTCTCACACTGAAAGGATCTTTGTGCTCTGCCTCTCCCTTCCTCCTGGAAATACCTTATTTCTCCACCTGTCTCCAACTTCAGCTGCTTCTTTCCTTCCTATCTGCTCGCACCCACCTTTTTGTTTCCTTCATCACTATTATTTCTGCAATTATTCTTACTGTTGTTCTCATTCCCTTATGGCAGCCTTTCCACGCAGGCCCTTACTTTTCCACTTCTTCGTTCCTTCTTCCCTCCTCCAACAGGTCTGTCCTAAGTGGGGATTTCTGCTCCTCAGCCTAGAACTCCACCCGTCACTGCTACGTTCCCTCACTCCCACATATTTTCCCTCCTGACCTGAGCCTCCCTTCCCTGTTCTAGCCTTCTGAAGGGATTTTCTTTTCCATTGGGGCCTAGGTCAGAAACAATCCTCCCACTCCACAAGTTAAAACTGCGGCTTCACCTGGAGGAAAAATAGAGGATAAAATTCCTCATGTGGCAGGTAAGAGAACACTACCTATTTTTTACTGCAGGGAAGAGAAGAAAACCCCAAGTTTTGCAGTGTTCTGATTTATGTACATGTTAAAGGTTGTGCCTAGTTTTGCTTAGGCTGAATCCAGAAACGTTGGTAATTGGATGCAGTATAGCATTCAGCTTGTTGGTATTTCTTTATCTGTAACAAGACAATTTTGCTAACTCACTGAATTCAAATAACCATTTATTCCAAGTCTTCTATTTTATAAAAACTGTTTTTGTGCTTCACCTCTGTGAATTTTGTTTTTTTTCTAATGTAAACACACAGAATGCCCGTCATTTTTTCAAAAACATTTTTTTTAAGATTCCAAAGTCATTTTCATCATCATTTTTCAATACAGTTTTGTAAGTGCTGTTGCTGTTCACTTGGGAAAAGGGAAATTATGGGACCCAGAGATTCCTTAATTCATAAGAAGATCATTTGCACAAACAACCTTTTGACATATAAACTCAGATTGTGGAGTTGCTGTGGCATTGTTCTGTGTTGGTCTCACTTGAAAGTTCAACATGGAATCCTTTACAAGTCTCTGAAAACCACAGCAGGGTCTAGCCTAGCTATCAAAGCTACTATGCGGTTTATCAGCATCATACCCATTGGATATATGGCCCTATAAAGCGTTAATTTGGAAATGGCATCGAAGGCAGACCAGAATTATGAAAGGTCGAGACAAGAATGAAGGAAGTGGGGAAATATAAATCTTGTACAATTAATCTGACAAAAGGAGTTAAAAAAATACAGAAAAGAACCAGAGAAATGCCTAATCACAACTCAACGTTTGTAGTCATTTTAGAATTAGATTCTCTTTATACACTATCATTGAAGATTACTTCCAAACATTAATATTCATTGAAAACACTTGCTATGTTTTGCTTATTACAGAACCAAAACTGCTACATAATGCAACTTGAGCAGGAGGCAAAAAAAAAAGGGGTGGGGGGGGAACAGTTAGGAGACTGAGAAATGGGGGTAGTTAAGACCACCCACTCTTCTATTGTAATGCAGAAGATGCGCTGAGAGTTATCACAAATAATACATTAGCTCCCCCCTCTAGTCACACAATGAGCAGCTGACTACCTCTTCATTATGCAGTTATCTTTTGCATTTTGCTGTTCGTTAGGGGAAAGATGAATAATTCCCTTAACTCTCTTCCTCCCCAAATTAAATAATTTACAAATTTGAAAAAGAGACTTCACTGCATATTCCTCAACAGACAGGACAGAAATTCTTTTAGTGCTGTTTAAAGAAAAATGGCCTTATCCGTTCAAACAATGAAACTCATTGGGTGCTGTCACCCCTTGAAAGCAATACTAATGCTGACACTTCAGTTTAGTCCGTCAGTCCTATCACTCTGTTGGGCACCTGGCTTTCATTGGTATGTACATGCATAATATTTAGATTAACTACTCCTGTTCAGCTACATGGTAGCAAATAAACAGTGATCTGCTGCTGGCAATAGAAAAGTATAAAAGCTGAAATTGCCATAACAGAAGACTTAACCTGCTTGCAGGGTTCAGTTACAATATAGGCCTTCCTGGCAATTATTTCCATCACTGCCACAATTCTAGTGAAGATGGGGCCTACAAACAAACAGACAAATTCAAATACATCTTGCGAAGAAAACAGAAAAAATCCACTAAGCGACCCTCAGAACCCCAATCTTTCTTCCATATTTTCAATCCTCTTAGAAATGGAAAGGCTGGACTAAAAGAAAATACAAAGCAGAAAGTGAACATCACAAACTTACAAACTGGAAGCAGCTTCGGACACTTGGCTCAATATTACTGCCGCCAAAGGAGGCCACTTCTCCCAGCTGCCGGGGGATCTGAATGGAGTCGTGCAGGAGGAGCCCCAGCCGGCGCTGGTCACAGAAGCCCGTGGAGCTTGCCACTTGCTTGAACAGGTCTGGGGAAACAGAAAGGACACCGGTGCTAAAGCATGACAAGTGGGATATAGCAAACACTGCAGATTCACTTCATTTCAAAGGCTTGCAAGTGCAGTAAACAGCCTTGACGGACAAGAACATAAATGCCTCCTCAGTTTGGCTGCCTCTCTTTCTGCAAACACAGAAGCAGTCTACTGTTAATTTTAATTACATTATGGGCTWGTATCCGTGAATAAAGACTGTTCTAATATAACGCCTTTGGCATTACTGATGATAACAGCTATGATTCTGTAATATGATTACCTAAACAGCAGGATCTTTGATCCACAGCAAAATAAATGTTTTAAAAACATTGCTTAACAGTAAAATCATCTCATACAACATACACTACTTTTTCAGTTCTTCACTATAAACATACAACTCAGAGAACCAATTCTCTTTCAGATGATGAGTTGATCTGAAAAACAAGAGTTCCCTAACTTTGATATAACAAAATCTTTTAATCCAAGAATATTTCTAAAATGAAAGAAAAACATTACAATATTACAGAACCTGCCAGCCATTGGGAATGCTAATATCATATTAAGTTTTCATTTTGAAATGAAACGTCATTTTAAATCATGTTCTATTATTACAGCATTTTAGAAAAGAAACCTTACAGGACTGAATCATCATCCTTCCATAAGCTCAGTTTAATTTGGTGGGAATTAGTTATACTACATAATTCAGTTAATGCTAACCTAATTTTTCTTATTATTACAAACTCTAAAACCTACTCAATGTATATTTATTTGGTAATATCCCCATTGACAATACATGACCTGAATAAATTTTGCTTGCTTTTCAAAGAGTTAAAAAAAGAAAAAAGTGAGAGAGAGAGAGAGAGAAAGAGAGAAAAGAGGAGGAGATTGCTAGCATAAAAATAATATGCTTTTTTTGGAGTCTTCTTAATATTTCACCCTATACCCGGGATACAGTTATATAGTTGCTCCAGCACTGTTTGCGATAACTTTCCTAGCGTAGTTTGACATCTATTTTCTGTGTGTCTGTGGAAGGAACAGAGGAATGGATAAAGAAAGGACTACTTTTAAATTACAGGAGTTTCACTCTTGCCAAGTCTATGCTTATAATACATAACTTGGGGAAAAATCCTTCCATTGCCTCTGCAATCCTGAAGAATTTTGCTGTATCAGAACCAACTCTGCTCTGCTGGACAGATGAGAGGGGAGAGAATTTAAGGGGTGGGATTGCATCAGATACATGCAGCAATAGTACCACTGCAAGAGCTGTAGCACTTTGGCATGGATGGTGGAGCCAGACCACAGTGTGGCAGAGACAATTCCTTCCTCTACCACAAACTATTCAGCTTTTAATTTACCCATCATTAAGCCATTAAGAATGTTCTACAATGTTAAAAGGGGATTATACACTCCGACGCATATGCACTACAGGAGACTATAACATGAACAAATGTTTTTCATGATAACTTTTATAATCCTCAGGGAAGTATCATTTTTATGAATTACTTTAAGAATATCTATATAGTTGTACTGGATAACTTTTTATAAGATTTAAAAATTTTCCAAAATACTTTTTCCACAAAAAACACAAGAAACATCAAAAGACCTAAACTGTGCCATTCATACTGATTTCTAAAATCTGATCCAATTTTACATTCTTATGCACAGACTCTGTTATTGGAACTGTTTGTTTTCTTCTTTAGCTTTCTTCGACTTTTAGTACTAAAACAACAAAATAATAACAACTGATGAAAAAATGATATTGGGTCAAATCCTGAAGGTTTTTTTGTTGTTGTTAAACACATACATGAGTGATACCATTTAATTTAACCACAAAGTTACTCTTGGAAATTACTCTTATCTGCAGATCTTCTCCAGATTCCAGCCTCACTTTGAACTCATTCATTCATTAGTCAACTGAAACATATACTAAGTTCAAGTGGAATCTTTTCAAATATTTCAGGATTCGGTCCATTAAAATATGCAGAATATTATATTGATATATGCACACACACAAATATATGAAGCTGAAGTTATGGGATTAAAAAAAAAGCAAAACAAAAACCCAGTGTGCTGCATGCTTTTAATATTTATTTAAAGATAGGAACTCCATTTAAACATAAGATACATAGTAAGACTCTAACCCCATTGTAGAAATCATTTTAAAAAGATAATGTATTTTAAAATGGTGTAATGCAAGATGTCCTGTAGATCAACATTGTTTTCTGATTGACAACCAAGTACGTGGGCATGCATTTTTGTCCATGTAGATGTGCTAAACTGCCTAAAACTACAGCAGTTTAAAAATACAACGTGAAACAAGTTAACACGCTGTGAATCTAGACTATCCAAGAGAATATCTCTGTATGCTATTTAAATGTTTATGTAGTGAATAGGAGAAATGAAAAGAGAAAATAAACATAAATTAAAATAAAAAATCAAAAAATGACACTACTTACATCTGTACTTATCTTCCAGATGTGCTTTACACAGAGATACAACACCAGTTTTGAAAGATAAGACACGGATCCTTCCTGTTCGGCCTCTAATGAAAAAAAAAACCAAAACATTGGCTAATAATATAAAACTTGTATGTCATAATTTGCTTACTATAATGAAGTTTAACATAGTACTATAGCCTTATTAAATAAACGCTCACTAAAAATCATTTTGCATAGCACATATTGGCCTGTTATTATGTAAGTTAGAAACCAAATATAAAACATGGTTGTGTTTCCACAGGCATAGTTGAATTGAATTGTGCAGTTGTATCAATTCAACAAGAAATGGTCTCATTCAGAAATAATTACTCCTGTCCTTTCTTCTGACAAAAGTGAGGGTAAAGAGTCTTTGCCTTATACTTACCTGAAAATGTCTACTCTCTTAATTGTTACTGAGCTATTCACAGAGAAGATGAGCGCTCTGATAAGACAGGAAATCATTTCTTTTGCCAAAGACAATTTAACTTCACTTCAATTAGAAATGAGATGTGGTGGTCCTTTTTAGAAATTCTTTGCTTACTGTCTGTCAAACTTACCCTGACTCTTCTGAGATGGCAGTACGGAGCTAGGCACAAAACAGTGGCCTGTGCA
The DNA here is from genome assembly GCF_003343035.1 of Apteryx rowi. NCBI lineage: Eukaryota > Metazoa > Chordata > Aves > Apterygiformes > Apterygidae > Apteryx > Apteryx rowi. The sequence continues at coordinate 43,039 of NW_020449252.1, read as the reverse complement.
AGCAGATGTGCAAGGTGAATGATTAAGCTTGACAAAAAACAAGAATGGAGGCAGACTGTAGAATTTATTATGTCATTAATAGCACGCTGTGGTTTCTGATCTCCTCCTCATAACAGTCAAAACTCTTTCAAAGTAGTTAAGGGCCTGGTAGGTAACTCCATATCTGTTCACATACTGTCTCTAGTTAGTCTTCCTTTCAAAATTACTATTGCTTTGTAACGTGACTGTGATATTACCATTGATTTGTAATGTGACTGTGATAAGAATATCATCCTGGACACTGTAGGCAATGCAATGACAAACCTTCAGATCTTCTCTCAGCACTCAGGTTTGGTTCAATTTACTTTCATTGCTGACTTCCCCCAACACTTTTATTTCTGATAGCACTCCAAACGTATGATGTCTACTGCAAATGAGTTGTATACAGCATAGGAAGCTAATGTCTAACAAATGCCTTTTTAAAACAGAGCCTTATCAACTATTTTGTAGTGTGACCAATAAGAACTCCATAGGAAATAAGATAAATCATGTATAGGCATGTCACATTTGTGCATTACACTGCATTATTAAGTCAAGATGTAGGTTTTCTTTTTAATCCTGTGAAAGCATTGTCCTATGAAAGCGTCTACGAAAGTCAGCTGTGTTCATTTGCTCATACATATCCTCTGCAACCCTTACGAACCCTGGTACAGATGGAAACTGGTGGACAAAGCAGAATTTAGAATTTGCATCCTTTTATTAAAGAATCTTGTGTTTTTAATCATGAATAAGCGTTTGTTGCTTACCTATGCTTTCCACCCTCTGCTCCTTATTCTTTTATCCTTACTCCTCTCCCTCAAACCTTTTCCAAATTAATTATCATCTGTGCCCTGAGAAACTCCTGCTGATGAATACTAGGCTCATGCAAATTATACAGGAGATGAATGTAGAATGATTATTTCCCTGTAAAGCATATTTAATTGGAACCTGCACAAATCATGAGTTGTTCAGTTCACTATACTCTCCTCCCAAGTCAAACCAATAATTGAGCATGCTACTGCAAATGAGCATGAGTGACTGATCAATTAAAACAACTCTGAAACGTGCTGGATTTGCATGGCTGTGCCCATAATTAGATCAGCCACTGACTGTGAATTTGATTAATATCTTAACAAATGACAGTTTTCAATTATAAGAAAAAGAAAAATTCAGTACTTTTAATTAAATGTCTCCAATACTACTATGCACTTAGGTTGATCTTTGCCTATTAAGTTTTCGACAAAAACTAAACACATGTCAATGTAAGGTCTTCTCTCTTACCAGCAGAATTCAAACTTGAATTTCAGAAAAATAGCTACGAGCTTACCTCACACATAAAACACCGTGCTTCACCAAGTCCTGCAATATACAGTTCCCTAACACACCCAGGGAATTGCCTGGAGGCAGCCAATTATAATTTCTAATAATGTACTCTTCAGCACAGAGCAACATAAAGAAAGCTAGACTGGACACACAAAATCTGAGCTGGATGGCCCAGCTTAGGAGCAGCCTGTGGAATGATTTTTATTTCCTTCTCTGCCACTGATGTGACTGATCTGGAATAATATCCTAGCATGCTTTTGTTGTTGTTGTTGTTTTTCCACTAAGTGGATATCCTCATTTATATCTTATTTATGTTTGACAATAAATTAAAACTGGATCTGAGCTCTATGAAAGCCAAAGCAAATTAATGAAGTATAACCAGGCTGTTAAATAAATATAGCTCCATTCCCTACTACCAGTACACTACATAAAAATGTAGTGTGATCTGGGCAATCTGCTTTGCAGGATTCTATAGCTGCTGCAAATGATGTTAGAAGCAACTGTCTTATCAGAGGGTGATCCTGCAGGAAGAGATTGTGTAAAAATCTGCAGGTTTTCTGCAGGTAATCATGCAAACTTCAGTACTGTGATAAATGGCGGATGAAAAAACCATGTTACAGAACTTTACTTCAATGCAGTTCAAAATGTCAGTGCAAATACAGTAATTGCCTCATGCCCTTCCATTTCTGTATGTTAATGATTATTCTGCCATGGTAATGAGCATGTCTGGTTGAAGGTAGCTTGTAAGAACCTTAAGCAACCGAATAAAGACTTCCACTGACAACTTTTTTTTTCCCACTAAACTCACCAAATAAAAAAATAGCTCATTCCAAAATTAGCTTATAAGGTATATGCTAGAAGTTGTCTGTGCATATGTTGTGCATATATATGTCTGTTGCATATAGCAACATCATCAACCCACTAAGTAGGAGAGTCCATAAATTTTCTTAAAGTAAGTTTACTCCATTGTTTTCGTACCTACAGGTAACCTTTTTAAAATTAAATTTTAGAAGAAAAATTTCTCAGATCTACTGACTGCTAATGCTTGTAAACACATTACAGATGAGCCTCTTTCAACCCTGAACAAGGTTTCTAGATTGAAAGCTATAGAAAATGGATAGTTCTGAACAGGTTTAACAACCAGAAGTACAGACACACGGAGAGTCTGTTTATATTGCTGCTTCTTGATAATTCTCTTATTTTCTTCAGATGAAGGTATACTAGCACATAAATTCAAAAGAGCTGATGTAATGACGAGATGCAGCCCTGGAATTGCTCTGAATAAAAAACTCTATTTAAAAACTTCTGTTTTCCAGCTCTCTCCTTACTTAGTGTAATAAATCTGGGATTGTAAGCCTAACCAAGGGCTGTACTGATTCAGCTAAATGCAATCATTAAGCCGTTAGTTTTATCAACTTTTCACTTCAACTACTGGCTTTTCAGCTCCAAGCCATTCATGCTGTAATAAGAAAAGACAGCTCATTACCTTTTACCCCTTCCCCTTGTATTGTTGGGAAAGTTTTTCAGCAGTATGTTTAGAGTACCCATACATACGTGTCATAGACATTCAGCAGCCAGTTGAGGCACATGTCCACACAGAGGGGAACATTGACCAGGTTATTGTGCTCTTGCTCTAGTCTATCATAAATAGTGGTCAAGCAGTTAATGATCTGTAGAATATCCATCGGCTGGTCATTTTGTTTGAGGTTGTGCTGGTCCAAGGCATCACATGCAGCAGACAGACTCAGGAGATCCACTGTAAAAATAAAAAAAAACACACAATAAACGTTACAGAGCAACAGTAGTTATATTACCTGTACCTAAAAAGTAAATATAGTTGTAGCAATTTGCTTGGCTTGCAYACCTGGCCAACACCATTATATGCCCTCTGAAAGTCATTCGCAAGAGTGGCTTCAAGACTCCTATGGGTGCACTGTTTATTCAGCTGTGGTCTCAGACGGCAATGTTTATAAATCAGAGAATTGTTTTGTTTTTAGCTGTAAAGTACCCATTGGGTTCTATGGAAATATCACTTAAATTACTACATAAGTAAAAATTAAATATTTCATGTTGTATATGCCTACAGAGAGGCTAATATTTAACTACTGCATTCACTGAATGTGCCCTAAGCATAGTACATGCCATCAACTCTTTATGAGAAGTGCCATTCATTTCTAACAGAAGTCAAGCAATCTTAACTGAACCAAATTCCACAAGGAATATGCAAACAAATCACAACTGAACTGGGATTAACCTCTCTGTTACTTTCATTCTGGTGAGAACAGCAAAAAGAGGATTCCAGAAATGTTAAATGACCTGCRATCTATTTCTAATTTCAGAGAGCATTTACACTTAGGAATATCTCTGTGGCGTTATGGAGTAAGACAAATTTAAAACTTTTCAGTCAACATACAAYAGAGTTTTCTGTCATGGATATTTAAAATGTTGATTTTCATTCTAATTCAAGTCAGACATATTTTGAAACCTGGATGTCCATGGCAAAACAGAACTTCCCTTTATCAACTCTATAATTATTCTTAATCTGCGCGTACAAATCCTACTACCATCACAGAACTTTCCTATGATATACCTCACAGCAGTACCACACTTTAGAAGAGACCAAATCAGAGAGTTATGACATGTTGGTTTATAAAGTAAAACTGGAATCAAAACAAAAGAAAACAGAAAAATAAGACTATCTATGCAGATCTTCCTGCTGCCATATGTAAACCCTTCACAGTTTGCTCCATGGAATTTCCAGGAGGTGAGCAATGGGGAGATTAAAGTCCAGATGCTGTTGGAATAACACTGCAATAAAAATGCGTTTTATTGAGCCCTGGTAAGCAACATCTCTTGGTAGTGTCACCAAAATTTGCAAAGGCTAAATGCAGATCCCAAAGAGGAAGTTTTCAGAGCTATGACCAGCTAAAGGACACGTTTGCCAAATCCACACTTGAGTACCCTAGAACATTACCAAGAATTAAATTGCCCCTTTTGCGTCCTAATAGAGAGGAGAAATACTTCAGCTGCATACTTAGCTGCTGGATAATACTGCATAACACTATGCTGGGATTTCACACATTCCAAAAGAACTTCAGGAATACAAATTTCATTGAAAATCAGTAGGGACTTCTGCCAATAAATCCCTTAAGCACTTCTGAAAAATCTCATCCTGTGTCCCCAGAAAACCCACTGCTAGAGCAAATAAGGAAAGCTTGGAATGCTATCCCTATTATTATACCAAGAGATTTAACTTAGTATGTATTGTTTAGTGGAGGGTCTTATTAGAATTCTATTTTTCCACATCAGCATATAGGTATTTATTTTAAAAGCTTCTTTTTGAATATTATGTTTAATTTACTAGTTACATCCAACAAGAGCATATTTATCAGCCTCATTCCAAAGCGTCATAGAACAATGTTGTTCTTCTAATAACAATTTATCAGCCAAATTTGAAATACAGCACCACCTTCACAACACCTTTAACTTGGAGCTTTAAGCTGAACTCTCAGTTCCTTTGAGACAATGAATCAATGGTAATTAAATGAACCCCTCAGGCATCTGGATGGCAGCTTAATTATACATGCAACTACAGCTAAACATGGGTCATTCCATTTTGTGAAAGCTTTTCACACAAATAAGCAGCATCTTCTGAAAAGCCTTTAACCTTGCTCTTAAMCAACCTGCTGTCCTATCTTGAAATTACTGATACATGTTCACCGAACAACAAGCACAAGGTGTTTGGCACCAAGTTCTGTTTTAGGGCACTTCTTTTTATGGGAAGGAGAGTGGCTTTGACCTTCGCCAACTTAAGTTCCTCCTGGATCTTCCCCATAAAGTTAAAAGGAATGTATTGGGGGCCTCTGCCAGAACCAGGAACAGTATATTTATTTCCTGGAAGCACATATGGAGGTCCCATGAATGACAGCCTTTTGAAAGAGAAACCCAATCAGTCAGATATATATTAAAGAACTGTAAATTCATAGTCACCTAGTGATTTGGAAAGCTTCAATTAAAATAAACCATACCATTTTACACTCTGCACTTTCTGCAGGTTCTTTGTCACACTTGTGTTCTTTTTGTATTTAAAATTCTGAAACTAACTTCAAAATTAGTGTAAGCAGAAACTTCTATGCTATTTTGAAATGCAAGTCATTTATGTAAATATTTCTTTGGCCTCTAAGGGAAGAGAAAAAATGTTAGAATGTCTGTTTCTAGGCCAACCTGTGTCTAGAATACAGAAAAATGATAAAAGATGACCCTGAATCACTATCCAATTGAAGGACAAAAGTGACAATTATCAGCCAAGAGAAAATATGCTAYGGAGGTCATATACTGAACTTAGGCAAAACTGAACATACAGCTGGTGATAAAAAATGTTAATGATGCTCCCAGAATGTAAGCTCATCTCTTCCGTAACTTGATGCTGTTGGCCGATACATTAAAAACTATTTAATGTAGTCTGTATAAAATAACAAAAAACTTAATAGAGAAATTGTTGAATATTTTTTTTTACTGCGTCTCCAGTAAAAGTTTGTGAATACATCACATTCTACTGATATCACAATGTTCAGATGTGGTTTGCACTTAGAGATCAGATCTTTTAAAGTCAGCAAAACAAGAAAGTCAACATGCTTTGATGTGATTATCAAAGCAAACCATACTTTTAAACAAATGGTGCAATAGTTACACATGACAGGCCCATAATAAGCTGGAAGGCTGGGATGATASGGCAACACACTAGATTTTCCTAAGGTAACACAATATACACAATCGCTTATTTCTTAAGGATTACCATTTTCTGTATTTTTCATTATGTTTAATGTCCTAATGTCTTAATGTTCATCAGGTTGATTTATGAACTTAAAATATTTATTCTTGTACTACAGTTGAAGTAAAGGCCTTCTATTGTGTAGATACCTTTAGAGTTTGAAAAAACTCCTCAGAAGACAATATTATTCTGCTTTTCATAAAGTTTGCAGAGAAGAATATATATATATATTTTTTTTTTTACTTCTGCAATTTTAAAGATGAAATAAAACCTAAGAGCTGATAGCAGCAACTATTTCAGCTTGAATTCAGGGTCTTTTTGGTTATAATGTAGGAGCCTTGAGACCCAACACTGTGCTCTATTTCTCTTAGTGCCAAACTGAATAAAAAGAATTCAGTAATGACTTTTTTTAACCTAATTATCTGAGTTCACAAATGACACTGAAATCACAGAATACACAAATATAATGATGGTGTCTCCAAGTGAAAATCTTTGTAAGAGCAGACTGTTAACCAAACTCCTTAAATACTCTGCCTTAGATACAAGTATGAAGAATGTGCTAAAGTATTCACTGTAAGCGCCACTGCATGTTTCTGAAAACATTCGTTCTCAGAAAATCCGCCTAAGTGTAATCTTGAAAGTCAGTGAAAAGACAATAGATTTCAGTGGATAATTACCAATTCTACATTGTATAGTTCAATTATGTATAGTCCAGAATTATGCAGCAGTACAATCCGGGATAAAACAGSGTGCAAAGTATTTAGGGTCTGCACCTTTAGTCATAAAAGCCTATCAGTTACACTTGTGCACCGTCAGCTAGAGAAACCTGTCATTTAAAAATTTTAGTTCATTACTTCTGTGCTGCACTGATTATGAAAACTTGTACGCTGCATACCACTCCAATTTCTCTTCTCTCCCTTCCCATAATGATTGTGGAGGGAGTGCTGTATCATGAAAAGATGTTTATTTCTGATCATCAGCTATGAAAATTCATTCTTTATCATTGCATTAATGTTGAAAAATAGACAAAATTATACAAGTTTGAAAACACTGTGTGCAGGAATTTCCAATTCTTACTGAAATCTTTCATTATGTTACAAGAATTGTCAGTTATTGTTTACATTTTTTTATAAATGTGGGACTGCCAGAGATTAAGTCTGTTCATTAGTGGAATTCACCCATCCTTATAAGCCCACGAGCAAACATGCTTAAAATACTGAGGTTTGACACAGTTCCAGAAAGCATGTGAGCACAAATCTCAACTTGAAATAAAACAGCAGTTTAGGCATTTGCAACTGTCTCAGAATCTTAACCCTGCAATTAAACTCCAAATAGTGAATGTTACAATAGTGAATGTTACAATATTTTAATTACCCTCCAAATGGTACCACTTAATGAACTGCTTGCTTTCGTAACTAACTGGCCCACCAAGAAACTATGAGCAAATTATTTAGCTACCAAGTTTCAATAAGCTAAAGAGCAAAGGTAACTAAAGTGACAGGTAGAATATCATAACACAGTTGAGAGAATTAAAATGTTAGAACATATACATCACTAATGTATGGCTGACAAGAGAATTTTTGAACATAATATTTTAACTGTGGAAAAATGAAGGTAAATGTTTTTTTCTAATGATCTCATTTAAAGGCAACAACCCCTTAGGGTTCAAGATTCAACTTGACCAACTATTAACTATTTAAGATCTGAAACTCTTATTTAATCAGAACTCTCACTGATCTTAACAGAGTACAATCCTGTTTGTTGCTGAGCTGTAAAGCTGTGGCTGACACAGGACATAGCTTTAGTAATGAGCATAATGAAAATATCTGGCTAAAGAGTGTAAAGATAGGAAATATGTAGGGAATGTTAACTTTGTTTCTGATCTGTTGGCTCCATCTTATATCTGAGAGATCTGGGATTGCCTAATGCCTTTATTTTGTAAGGAATGTGCAAAATGATGGGAGCAGGTGAAAGGTTTCATACACTAGGTAAACATTCTGGGAGTATTTTTCTTGGACAGTATTCATTACATACACAGGCACATACTTACAGCAAAGGGCTTTCTGCAGCCTTCGCAGTTTCATGGCAGTTCTATAAGCCGAAAATCTGACATTGTTCAGGTCAGCTAAAAGGCAAAAATATTCAAATTTAAGTTAGCTTTACATCTTAAAAATAACCAGACTCAAGAACAGGCTACTAAGCTGAACTATAACATTATAATCATTAGTTCAAAAACAGAGGAAAAAAATGATGTTAGAAACTATATTTCAGCACTCAAACTTTGACAAGCATTCAGAGGAAAAACTGTATAAGTCTTAAAGTGTTACTTCCCTGTCAAAGGCACTGAGCTTAAAGAGTACTTGAAATGATATCAGCAGTGACTAAAATGGTGTTGTCTGAAAATACCATAACCTTTCACACTGTAGCCACTTTAAGAGAGGTAAGAATCTGAAACTCCTCCCTTTTTGTCTGATGTATTAAGTCAGGTTGCTTGCTAGGCAGCCAAGAAAAGAGCTCTACACAGGGGAAAAAACAGTAGGTAACTATAAGCCACTAGTAAAAATCTAAAAAACAATGAAACTGTTGTACTTTTTACTTAGATCGATACACGCCATGCTCTGAGATCCAAAATATTCCTGGCAAAAAGTCAGTTTACTCTGCTAGGTAAGTTTTCAGGCGCACCTTTGAAATTGCATAGAGCTGATAAGCTAGGGGAGCTAGAACTGACTTGAAATAAATGATATAATGAGATTTTTATTATAACGTTCTCATGTGGCTATCAAACGTCTGCAAAACTCCCAACTAAACAGAAAAAAGTTTAACCACTGTTTTGAAAATCAGAACCTTATAGAAAAAAAGGCAGACCACAGATCAAACCAGTCAAATTAGACCAGTTGCACACTGAACAGAAACATCTCTACATTTGTGAGGCTAAGTAAGAGCTATGTAAACATTATTCAACACTGAATTATGGTTATCTCCAGAGCAAGGCATAGCAACTGTTCAATAGTCCAAGAAGCAAACACTAGACAAAACYGAAAAGAAAGATGAGATTTTGGTCAAAATGTGTTTTGGACCAAATATGTCCAGGAAACTATTTATATCTTTCTGTTCCATATGCCTCTGTGAAAGACTGAAGAAGACATGTTTGTTCTAATACTGGCTCTAGCTGTGCTGAGAGCAGACTTGGACAAACCCATTTACACCAAGAATGAAGATAAATTTACTGAAAGTGAGGTCAAAGCTACTATGGCTAAATTCCTGCCAGTACCTCAGCTAACTTGTTTCCAGCTAGGCTCAGCCTCTCTACACTACAATTCAGATATACCACCACTTGCATTGTCCAGAGTTGAACTCAGGAAGCAAAAGTGAGTGCATAATTTTGGCAAAGGGCTTGTGTATGTGTGAGCAGATCAGTAACTACCTAAACTAACCACACATAGCTGCAGTGCTTCAACTTCACTGAAGAGAACACAAACAAACTATCAGTATTACTGTTTTGAGATCAAGTAAATGAAGTGGTGCTGTTCCCAAATGAAATTGCCAGTTCCATGCAGAGACATTACAGGGCACCTGCACCGGGAATTTGAGCAGTGCCTGGGGGCACTCCTGTGTGCTACAGCAAGCCCCATCCATACTGCTCAAAAAAACAGAATGCCCCCTGGCATGCTTTTGGCCACAAAGATAACGAAGGGACTAGAGCATCTCCCATCTGAGGAGAAGCTGAGAGTGCTGGCACTCTTCAGCCTGGAGAAGAGAAGGCTCAGGGAGAATCTAATCAATCTGTATAAATATCTGAGGGGAGGGTGTCAAAAGGATGGGGTCAGACTCTTCTTGCAGAGCCCAGTGGCAGGACAACAGGCAACRGSAACAAACTGAAACACAGGAAATTTCACTTGAACACAAGTAAACACTTTTTTACTGTGAGGGTGGTTGAGCACTGGCACAGGTTGCCCAGAGAGTTTGTGCAGTCTCCATCCTTGCAGATGTTCAAAAGCTGACTGGACAGGGTTCTGGGCAACCTGCTCTAGGTGACCCTGTTTGAGCAGGGGTTTGGACCAGATGATCTCCAGAGGTGCCTGCTGGCCTCAATCGTTCTTTGATCAGCTATCCAAATAATTCCTGGGCACAGATATTCATGGGTAGTAGAATATGCTAGAGATCATCCCAACAGACAGGTCGGCCTCTTGTAATTTAAGGGTTTACTAGTACAGAAATAGGTTGTTCTGTGCCAGCTGGTTTCAGTGCCCAGGAACATTTGTGAATGCATTTAATTTACTAATACTGATGAAAACTGTGGAGCCTAAGGAGTTAATGATGGGAAAGTGCTTTGAAAATGTGAACTACTAGGTAAATACAGAAAGAACATAAAAAGCTGAGACTAGCTCAGAATAGAGGTCTGTTTAGCCCAATAAGCTGCCTCCAAGAGTAGAGAAAGAATATTATGAAAATATTATGAAAAATAAGGCAAACAGAACAATTCTTTGCTGATATATGCATTAAGCTTCTTTAAAGCTGTTTGTAATGGAATCTTGGGTATCCTAGCATCATTTACAATGCTGTACAAGCTTGAGTAGCAGAGGGAATATAAGTTCAATTACATAAACAGATTTTAATTAAGATGTTCTGAATGAATAACTTGAGGTTTGATAATTCGATAGTCTTGCATACCTAAATAAAAACTGAGAAGTGTCTCTAAAACATCATGTCTTACAAAAGAAGTGGAAAACTTTCAGCTTTGTATACAATTTCATTTTCTTTGCACAGTCCCATATACCTTTCTAATAAGCAGTTCTCTGGTGTATTGTTCCTGCCAGCGCACTCTCTCTCAAAATAACACTGACAGGTCCAGAAACCTTAATGGGGTATGGAATAAACTGTGTAATTTCAATAAAGTAACTTAATCCGTCTTGAAGGCAAATTAATAAAGCAGTCCCTTGCCAATGCACTGTGACTTCATTTTCATTTTGTACCCTTGTTGTAACTCTGCATTTGTATTCTGGAAAAGAAAAAAAAAATCCCCAGAAGTAACAATTTTATTTGCTGAAAGTGAGACTCAGCAAAATTAACTGCATTGGAGGTTAATATAGACTAGATTATGGCTAGCATTTGATACAAATGAATAGGCATTCCCTAAATTTCAACTGAGTATTCTGAAAAAGCTTTTCTACTTAAAATTTACATTTTAAGAAACATTAATATATACACATATTTCAGTCCTTGATCAGGGCAGAAAGTACAATTCATGAAGTCACTTAATCTTGACATTGCTACAGTTTATTTTACCATATATTTAATACACACTGAATTTCTTATCACACTTAATGACATTGCTTGTTGATCATCTACAGCAAGATCATGCAGACACTTCTCAGCAGCAATGTCAAGAGCCAGTCTTATAGCCCTCATCTCAGGTTTTGTGGAAGCAGTAGCAATGCTAGCTTTTGGCTCTAAATGCTGAGGTCTAATATAGGGACAGCATGACCCTACCCTCCACCATCTCCTTTCCCACTATCAATGTTAGTTCATGCTTAGCTCCTGACCTGATGTCAACTGTTCACTATCTGTGTTTGTTATACCATCACCTTCATGCTCCTAACGAAAGATTTATCTGGTGATGACAGTCATTTACTACATTGCTGCCATTCCATGCAACATCTTTCTGTCATATTTTAGACTCAGCAGTTTTACCTTTTAATTTTATTCTTTTCTTCTGTATTTGGGACTACTTTAAGCCTTTTTCCTGACCCCTCTCTCAACCAGTTTGTGTTTTTCCCTTTCATCTATTCGCTGCCTATTTTTCCACTTCTCCTGTGTAACAAAAATGGCACATTCTAGTTATTTAAAATTCAAAAGTCTCTCCAACTAATAAAAGATTTTATGGCTCTTGAAAGATTACTGTTAGCATTTTATAACTAGAAGACAGGAATTCAAACTCTGAGCTGGACTGCAAAGAAAAGAAAGTTATTCCTTGGAGAGGGCATGACAGTGAATCTCTACAAAACAAAGGTAGCTACAACCATTGGTTAGGAGAGACCAACACCTAAGGATTTGCCTAACTAACTCTCCATTTCCACCTTATCCTGTCAGAGTTAATCATGTAGCTTAGAATTCCCTTGTTTCAATAACATTTTTTTCCCGTCTCTCTCTCTCTCTCTGAATCTTAATAATTCAGCTTTTTTTCCTACTCCTATGAAGCTCCTAGTGTTGTTGTTCATCCTGAACTACTGCTGGAAATAACGCATTGCTCTGTGGAGGAACAACGGAAAGCTTCTCTTTTCTAAATGGGCTCAAAATATTTCTCTTGCTGGTCTACGACTTCCCCTGAATGAACCCTGCATAAGACAGATAAGGGAAAAGATTGTCAGAGAATCAGACTGGGTAACTCAGCTTGGTAACATTAGTGGTAGCATCACCACTAACAGCAGAGGAAATTTACAGTAAGGCAATGCTCTGCTTGTCTGGAAGACAAACATTACTGCTGAGTACATGTGGAGGAGGGAGGAAAAAGTGCAAACAGCAGCAATCTTTCAAGAGCCTATAAAAACACTAGTAGTTCCTCCTTTCTTGTGGTTTGTCCTTCCTGGGTCCTGAGGGAAAAATTTGATGCTTTCTTTACTCCCAAACAGCCCACTAAACAGTCAGGACCCACTAAGTGTTACCTCCAAAGCTTTTATAATCTCTGAGCAGGTAGGAAAACTATGTATACAAAGCATGCTCTTCTCCAGCCTTTCCCTCCCTCTCCTAAGAGGAATGCACAGTCTCATCACTTGAAGGAGGTGATTAAAAGTCTGAGAAGCCCTTGAGGTATGAAACTTCTGCAGATCATTTTAATGATATCCCACCCTATCCCTATTGCTCATTGCTCAGAAGCAACTTTCAAACATAGATCAAAAAAATGTAAATGCTTAAGAGCACAAACTGCTTAGGTTCTCAATAACCATACAGTAGAAAAGGTTACCTGGTCCCTGGAGAGGAACAGACCACACTGGAATATCTGTTGATATTAATATTTACATGCAGRAGTAAAAAGAAACCATGGCTCTCTAATCACTCAGCTATGAATGAACTCTCTGTTCAAAGGGGTATAAATGCTTCTAAGGAAGAAGTTCTAAGATTACGTTACAAAAGCATCGTGCGACAGGGCAGATGACTACCGCTCATCTCTACGTAGCAGCAGATTCAATAAACAACTCCYGCCACAGCGGGTACAGCAGTGAGATCTCTCCATGATCTTTGCAGGTTCTACCTCAGGTATGTCCTTTGCGTCAGCCATTCAAGTGTCTTTATGAAAAGAATTCAAGGTGCTAAAGCATAAACAACTCCCAAAAACTAAGGAATGTGCTTTTGACTACTTCTTTTTGTTATAAACATCACAAGCACCTCCATTTGCTTCATGGCAACTAAGGCAGAAGGGAGAAGGTTAACTAGAAAACTGATTTCTTCCATGTCCATCAGCTACCTACAAACTATTCATCAAGAACTAGTGCCCTTATTACATATACGACTTTAATGAAAACGACTCCACACTGTTAATAGTAAGAATTAAAATCAGAAATATTACTGAAAGACAATCAGACAATTAAATCGTAAGCTCTTCTGCACAATTCTGCATGCATGAGAGGAGTCCCAGAACACAGGGGTTACATTCTTCCTCAAAAGAATTGAGACACCATCATCAGTGCACTTTTCAATGTTGCATTTCCATGGTATTGTAGGAATAGCATTAATTGCATAGAGCAGATCCTGCTGACAGCGAACAATCAGGTAAAATCCCTGTTATTTGAAATGCGTTCAACAACTTACATCAAAAAGACCTGCCGGAGTGTCTCACTGACTACTGACACAACATCAACAAATAAGATGTTGGAATTATTTAAAAAAAAAAAGCTAAATTTCAGTTTTCAAATCTTACATATGGATATGAACTTTTTTTTAATGTTTAAAACAGATCCTCAAGTTCTTGTACCTTTATTGAACAAAATGAGGTGGAAAGCGCCAAAAAAGCAATTAAAAGGCAATTAAAGCATTAAAGGCAATTAAAGTTTTAAAGAAGGACAGGAAGCTTCTAAGAAGAACATATTCAGAAACAGATTTAGTGTCCAGCATGGAGGAACATTTGTTTTTATTCTTAAGTAGTACACATTTATGATCCAGACAACAGATTTTGAGTAATGTGTTATCACTGAACTGCTGTCCATGGTCATTCTTGGAAAGACTAATCACTCTACTGTTGCTCCAGCTGCTAGGAGTGCTGAATGACTAGGATGTTTCATTTGATAATGTACTGTCCTCTAACACAGATTTATCTGGCTGAGTGTTTAAACAATCTGGGATGGGACAGACTATCTCCTGCCAAAGGTTGTTCAAGTAATTTGTCTCTCTCATGCAATGTAATTAGAAGGCATCTCAGAGAATCCTTTTAACCTGGAAACCACTTTGTTTTTTAGTTTAAAGAGAGCTACTTGCTTATATTATTGTGAATATTATTGTAATTATTTTTTAATGAATGAGGACAAAACACTATCATTTTACCTGATTTTTTGGACAGTAATTTTCTCACTGCCTAGCAACTATTAAACTGAAAAGAGCAGTTTAAATCCTTCAGACACCAACTGCATCTCAAGAGTAAAATATGACAACACTTTACTTCTTTCAAAGAAGAAACTGAATCTCATCAGGTCAAATCCTCATTTGGTCACTCTTATCAAATCCTTATCCTCATTTGGTAAAATTACCAGAGGTTTTTTTYACTCTTATTTGCAAGGAAAAAAATATGAACCTACACTGACACACCTCAAAACCTGAAAGTCTTACTGAACTGTAGGTTGCAACATGCTCAAATAGCTGTTCATAAATATATTGCCTGCAGTGGATAAACAATTCTGGGGATAACATGTCAGTGTTGTCTCTGACAGTGCCTATCTAGCGCAGTTTAAAAACTGTTTACTGAACAATCCTGAATAGACCATAATTTCACTACTAGCCACTAAGTCTTCATGTTTCATCAGACATTTATAGCACTCCGTCTTATCAAGTAGTCTCTTCTCACGTAGATTCAGTGTAGCTGAGATTCCCTGACCAGCTGATGAGAATACTCAGTTTCTTCCTGCTGCACAAAACCTTTACATAAATCTTCTAATGACGCCCTACAGTGGCATATATTCCCTCTTTAGGAACTGTAATTTAAAAATGCAAATGAGACCAATGCACAAAGGAAAGAAATTAATCAAGTAACTGCTTAATATCAGTTCAGTCTTAGTTATTGACTCTTTTATTACAACAATAATTAATGCTATCATCTGCATTGCTTTGAGAATAAATAATGCTAAACATCATTGTTTTTATACATACAGACACACAGCTTAGCCACTCTCAATGAAGTGATACCAGCATGCTGTACTAGAACTGTCCCACAGAGTAAAACAGCTGATAGTCTCTGCAAATTCATTAGTAAGTGGAAGATACACAGGGCACCAAACTGCTACTGATTGCATCTAGACCAAGAAGTGGATGAACAACACAGCATGTGCCAACATCCTGATTATCTGATCAACTGACATGGCTTTTGAGAACTTAGTTTCAGCACATCAGAGCTTTTCTTCAGCCTGCAAGCTCAGAAGTGCAAGAGGGAGTATGATACAGACCTGGGTTTTACCCCATTCTGGGTTTGGAACGTGGCTAGGTTTTGCAGTCAGAAGCTCACCAGCACTCCCATGTATGCTAGTTTAGATGCAGCCTTAATGAAATATTATAAAATAAACAAACAGCAAACAAGCAACTTCAAAAATATTAATGAACGGTGCCCATTTGCAAACCAAAAGTGTAATACTCCTCAGTCAAACTTCCTACACATTTACGTATTCCATAACAGAACATTACTTTGCTCTCTCTGTAATTTTCTCTTTYACTGCTAATATACCTATGCTATAGATTTCTGGGGACACAAGGCTAAATACTGCTAATTGGTAGCCCATCAGAAAATTAAGGTTTCTCTGCCATTGTTATCTGAATTGATGGTTAGGAGTATGTCTATACAGGAGGCAATTGTGCTCTGGTAGAAAGACAGCATGCTCCAGGTCTGACTACTATCCAAGGTTGTTAGAACCCAAAAAATCCTATTTACTGGAATGAAAATTAAAATTTGATATCCAGATTATAATTCACTTGAAAATGACATCAAAGGATAAACAATTTTTTTTTAAAGCCCATATGCACCATCTCACTGGATTTCAGTAGAAATCTGATGTTTGATGTGTGTGATAGGCACGTCTTATTAATGCAAACATGGGAATCAATGAGCTGGACATGAATAAAATCTCAGAGAAAAACAATACACAGTACAATAGTTTTGTGACAAAAATGCATATTTTTTTTTATGGCAGAGAGGGGCAGTTCACCCTCTTCAGGAAGCATTTCACAAGGACAAATTCAGCTACACAGACCAAAAAAATATGATGCTTATTTACCTTGGTCATTCAATCAGAGTTAAAACCTCACATTACTGTACAGAATAGCAATCCACAAGATCAACATGGTGGCTGCTACCAAAAGCCTGGTGGAGGCTCAGAAGCACCTTTCAGCCTTCTCTCATCTTATGTTAAGCAATTTAGACATTTCTTCCATATATTCTGCAGAGAAACTGCTCTGCCCCCCCCCCCAATTAAATGGAAAACTTGCACCAGCTGCAGCACACTGCAGTCTCCTAGGGTGTGGGTGTTTTTTTTATCCTTTTGTCTTACCTTGGTGAATTAGGAGAGAGAAACAGATGCATATGTCAACATTTCTGACTGCATCCTGCTGTTGGAATTACAGTTTACAGTGACATTAATGTATCTTGAGGAAACACATACTGTCATTACATGGGAAGGTTGGCGGAGGGAGACACCAGTCAGCATAACATTATGACACAACTGACCAAGTTTTGCTGGGCCATCATTACAAAGGCTAGATTCATTTTCAGTTAAAGACAAAATGTTATCATTCTGCGAATAGCTGTCTGCAATTAAATGTTCACACTTGAGACATAATCTGAAAAAAATTAAGCAATCCCAGAATTATTTGGTTTCTGCTCCTCCTGTCTCTCCCCTCACCCAAAGGTCCTTGAATTCTCCAGGACACAGTGAAATACCACAAATTTTTATTTCAGTGTTGCCCTGCAATCATCATGAAAGGTGAGAAAAAATAAGTTGCAAGGGGCTGTTAAAGAAATGGGAACATAGTAAAAAGGCAGATCTGCTGCCAGGGAATGCTTTTGGAAAGAAAAGCAGCTGGAGCAGTTCTTCATACTTTAAAGACAGAGGGAAGTCAGAAGAAAATGGGAGCGGTTCATAATGGTGTAAATACAAACCGGGGGATGTTTGCCCAAATCAGCCTTTGAATCTCAGATTCCTGCATCACTGACTTTTACTACCTTTCCCATTTCAGCATTTGCTTTTTTACTATGTTCTTAATTTACATAATTAGTCAATCAGCATCAACATCTAGTAGATAAATTAAATGATGTAGCTAGGGTCATTACTCCAACTACCTATTGCTACTCTGATTTGATTATGAAATAACAATCATGTCATTTAATGTTGACAGCTTCTCATGTAACTTTATGTAACGATAAMTCTAAATGAAGAGTGAAAAATTGCCCAACCTGGTCAGGAATAAATGGTTAACCAAAATTTACAAAATTGGTATGCTGTTCAAATAATAAAGAGCAGTCTGGAGCAAGCACTTTAAACAGCTTAAAAGCAAAAGCTTCTCTTATAAGATCAACCAGTTAAAAATTTATGATATACATATTAAATTTCAAATCAAATATTTTACAGTTATTACTACTATCTTTATAAATGGCCATGTTTCAGCAAACGAGCTCAAAGAGACTTTGAAAACACTCCTTCATGGGCAGGCTATTTTATAATTTCTTCCTAAGGGTTCTTTCTACTTTCTCTGATGCAGTCACTATTGGAGGCAGGATACAGGACTTCTTGGACCAACAATCTGACCAGCTACAGAAACAGTTGTAGCAGGTTTCTATGTCCTTTTATCAGCACCAAATAATCCTCCCAGTTAATTTAGCTTCGAACCCATAAAAATGGAAATATTTTGGCCATACCAGAAAAAAAAGTCAAGGACAATAAATTAAAAACTTGGAATTCATCCATTTTAGGAAAATATAATGCAGTCATTAGTAGGTGTGTGAACTGGATGCATGAAGAGTAAAACCAATACTGCTCCCCTTTTTACAGAAAAGCCTTTTGTGGCTCAAAGACAGAGGCCAATGAGGAATGTTACCCTGTCCCAGATTGCAACTTTCCTCATTCACTGAAAACAACATCAACTTTTCAGTAATTTTTAAGAATGTAAGCTAGACATAAGGATCCCTAGCAAATTATGATGTACTAGCATCAATTAAAATGTGGTATATTTACAGAAGGGAAAGATATCAGTCAGTATCAGAGATGTACAGAGCGCTACATTACATAGCTGAATTATTCCGTACAGGCTAAGTGTAGGAGTTGGAAAAACAGAAATGAAAACTAGACAGCATTGATGGGCTTGGTGTCACTTTTTTGCATTTGCCTGGAYTGTAAAATTCATGTATTCTACTGTATTTTTAGAATGCACATATACTGCAAAAAGACAGCTAAGCTTTTTACCAGCTTCTTCATATGAATGAGAAGCAAAATTTAGATCCTTATGTGGGGAAAAATAATAGGACCTAATGAGTATGCAACACAAAATCAACTTTAATAATATCTTTTCAGATAAAATATTACCGAACAGTCTGAAAAGACTTCAAACATCCCATTATTACCGTTTTGACCTGAGGCAAAGCAAAGCACTGAAAACACATTAAGGGTTCTATTCAAGACTAAACGGGTTATGCTTGTATTATGCAATTTATATGAGAGTTAGACAATGCAGAATATACCCGATTCAAAAATAAAATAAATTGGTGGGTTATTTAGTAGCTCTTTTATCAAAGTTTCACTCTATGCGGCAATGCACAAAGAATCACCTTGTCTAATCGGTTCTGTACACGTATATGAACACCTAAGTTTACTAATAAAAATGCATATCATGCATTCTTTGCTAAAACCAGAGTTGCTTCCATATTAATAAGCACTTGGTCCCAGCCCAAAAAGAAAACTCTAGCCAGAGAGAGGACTGCACTTTTGGACATTCCATGTCCCTGAACAGGAAAACAAAATTTTACAGGAAAAAGAAAAAAAAATCTGCCTAAACATGTTCTTTCTTTAAGCAGTAAGATATAARGATGGCTTAAACTCTTGTCAGCCAGGTGATATTCATAGTGATAAAATTCTCAGTTAAACTAAATGCGAACTGACTTMAACCATCCTTTGAACTGTTGACCTGAACCCATCAGGGCATTTTCTCCCTCATATATAGTTACCTCTTCCCTTCTTGATCTTCAAGAGTAATCTAGCTGAAACAGGGAAATACCAGAAGAAAAGGAGTTTCAACAGAGCTTTAGGTCTGACCAGCAACAGTGTCAGAAATATTATGCAATCTCCAGCTCAAAGTAGTCTGCAGAGTCAGACTGCAGTTCAATTAACGGGGAATTGTTCAAAGATCTACCGTACTAAAGAAATGTCTGCATGCACAATCACTATTTGTCCTGATCCTCTAAACCACTCACTTTAAGAGAAGAAATACAAAGGAGACAAACAGGGCAATACATTATAATTAAGTGGCAAGTCAACACTTGTCTGCTTTGGCATTCAGTTAGCCTTACACACTTTATTGTCCCTTGCTGATATATAGAGCAGTATTCTGGATTATTTATAAAACATAAATTGCTGCCACATTACTAATATTATAAGCAAAAACTGACTTCACACTATTTCATTTCATTTTATCATATCGTTTTTCTAAAAAATTTTGGGTACGTCTTTATCACAGTGCGGTGTACAGATACCTGAGCTAGCTTGAAACTGATTAGTTGAGCTACTTGCAAACAGTCTAATTATGCCAGCATAGAGTTTAGCAGAAGATAATTTAAGCTATTTTTCACCAAGGTAAATAAGCCTGCACTGAATGCTAGACTGGACTGCTCTGGTACTTGAGCTAGCTAGTTTAAAGTTGGTTTGTGTACCCTTTGCTGTAGAGATGTAGCCTCCTTTATGAGCACAGCATATTCATTGATATTTCTTTTAAAGAGAAATAGCTTATTTTTTATTATACCCTCTCTTATTTATTAGCAGGACCATTAAAAGGAAATAGCTACTAAATGGTCTGCAAAGCAGCCTATAGTAGAGTATGGATTGGCCTGTTATATCTTACAGACACCCTTCTGTTAATAAAATCAAAAGCTGCTGAAAAAACTCCACCAGAGAGGCACATCTGAAGTCATAAAAAGCATGCAATTTGGGTATTCAAAATGACATCATGACAGCTGCCATGCGCTCCAAGTATTGAAAGCGCTTCAAAAAATAAAGTAGCAGTAACAGTTTGGCAAATTGTTTAAATTGACTTCCTACTATCCAAAAGTAAACATTAACAGCAGCTTGGTTTGATTTTTCATCTGCCTTTTGTAAAACAGATTAGAGAGTGAAAAGATTCAGGATTTTACTACTTTTTTTTTTCTGTCCCAGTCTTTCTCATAAGAATTTGCAGCAATGCACCTGAATTACTTTAGTAAATCCAGTGCACATTTCAAATAGGCTAATGTAAATATCAGTTTATCTACAGTGTGTTTGAAATGTGTTATTATGGCCTACATATTTCTCTAACAGAAAATTTAACCTTGACCTAAGCACCAGCCTCTCACTTAATTCTATTTTACTGCTCCTGGAAATCTTTGTCTTAACAATTCATTCAGTTCCCTGCCCCCCCCCCCCCCCAAAAAAAAAAAAAAAAAGGGAGATGTGTCTTACCTAAAGACTGGTAAAGCTCAGTCATTTTGGGATGATCCCAGCAGGTGGTTTGCGTCTCATGGCTACAATACAAAATATAAAAGTTAGTAGAATAAAATGCTGCATTTTCTCTTTCCATTGCACAAAGAGTCGTCCAAGGTCCATATCACAATACTGTCCCAGAATAGCACCAGCAGCCTGAGCTGTTGAAGGAGAGAGTCTCATCAGTGGTAGACATGCCTTCTTTCAACACTAGCTGTTGTTTTGGACCATTATTTTTAGGTATGGGTTCCAAAAGCAAAATTAAGATTAAAGTACTGCTAACATTAAAAATACTGTAAGTATTTAGCTATGCCATAATGTTTTGAGGAATTTGTAATCACACCAATCAATTTTTAAAAAGCCTTTGTTTCATACGGATCATCCCAAATTGGAGGACAAATATTTAAGAACTTCTTAGTTGTTCTTAACAACGTTTATGAAAGTTCTGACCAGATATTGGCATCTATTGTATTTTTGACCTGTTTTACTCTGAATGCTTTCTACTCTTTTAGRTATGTTGCATAAAAGCTACCAAATGCAACAACTGCAATCATTCTTTTCATTCCAAACATCTGTACTAAATTCTCACGTAACAGTGCACTGAATCACCACGGTCTTATACTGCTTTTCAGGCCAATGTGTTGTACCCCACATATTGATGGTCTCCTTATTTAAGACTATTTGTTGCTCTTACTGGTTCCTGGGACTCCCAGGCCCTTTCTCTTGCCCTAGAGGTCCCTGACAAGTTTCAGGAGGCTGAGCAGTTGGGAAGCCAGGAAAAAAAACTAAAATGGGGTTAGGAAACTCTGCAGTATGACTAGAATGTAAATTGGACAATCTCTGCATTGAAGCTAGCAGTCTTTAGTTTTGCAAAAAAACATGTTGCCAAAAGGCATGAGGAGCGTGAGAAAGTCAACGAAATAAAGTGTTAGTGTAATAAAAACTCATGTCTCCAAAGTTTACACATTTTATGATTTTTTTAATGACAATATACATAATGTGATCCTGCTTCCATTAACACGGGAAACTTAAAAAGAAAATTCTCTTTATCTATTCGATATTCACTAAAGTCCCRATCACACAGTATTCAGCTATATTAAAAGATGACTATATGAATTCATAAAAAAAATCTGAAAAACATACATAGTATATGGTTGCTAGCGATCCCATTTGCAGTCCCTGTACTTAAAAAGCAGACTTCCTGGTTCCAACACACACACATCATTTGGAAGAAAATATGAAACAGAGCAGGACCTGATCCACAGTGTCTAGAGTCATTACAGCACACACCTTGTAGCTCCAGGAGACTAACTCACAACCAAGGGGGCAAACTGAATGTCCTTGTATAACAAACCGTGTGGTAGAAAACCAATACAATGATGTTATTGTAGAGAATAAACTGTCCTTGAGTTCTTCTTGAGGCAGCGATGTTCCAAAGTACACCCTTACAGGTACAATCTAGGCTAAAAAGGGGTAAAGTTTTCAACAAAACACTTCAACATGACCACTACTAAAGGAAAAGTCATGACATGTTTCTTACTATGATTTAATTTTCTTCTAAAAGACTGGCTATTTACCTGATCCCAGTGAACACTTTATTGCCCCATCTATATATTCAGGAGGTTACTGCATATAATGATTTCCAGATTTTGCTCTGTAACTGCCAGAAAGAATGAAATTGAGGGGATCATAGGCAATAAGCTTAAAGAAAAATGCAGGCACAGTGTTGCTCTAGCTGGACAAAAGATTTAAAAAAAACTCTTATCAACCTCAGCATCTGCTCTTCCTAATTATGGTGGCTAAAGATAGTGAAAGAGGGAGAAGGACATTGGAACACCTGAAGTAGTCTTGTTCTTTGCATTGGTAAAAAATGAGAAGTGCAATGGGAGGTGGCTGCAATCACATTAAGTAATCTGAGAATTGTCTGTTTTTCAAATGCAGAAACTTGGTAGCTTAAAGTGAAAACCTGTTTATCTGACTCAACTGCATCTGAGTTTCTGAATTTCTTACCATGTTTGGTATATAGGGGAGGTTCTACAGCTTTTAGCACATCCAGTTAAAGTGCATTTTTGAGGTAAAACAGAAGCAGTTTCAAATTATACATTGACACCATAAAAATTTGGCTACCATAAGCCTCTGCTTGTATAGTAGCAGCCTGAAGGAAAAGAGGAAGAGAGTATATTTATTGCAAAAGAACTCCATAGTGAGAGATTCTGTGATTTAGGTAAATGGATTGCAGAACCAAATAAACATTCAAATCCATAAATCAGTGACTGCAGTTTGTTAGCACCCAACGTTAGTTCCACATCAATAGCTCATGAAGCATGAGGCTGACATTCCTGGCTTACTTCCCTACGGGCAGGTAGCCCCCAAACTGGCCTATTACAGGAAAAAAATCCCAAATTGCAAATAAATGGGTTTGTCAAATTGAAGGCTGAGGTTGAAKTAGGTGAAACAAACTTAAGAATTTTGCTGATCATTTTCTCCGCATCTCTGTATTATCTAAAACGCTATGTGTGAAGTACTTGTCAGATACTTGAATAGCAACTGTGCCATTGATTCACATGCTAAATCTTAAAGAAAAAATGGAAGAAAAAAAAAAAAACTTATGCACAGAGTTACAGGAAGGCTCTGAAAATATGCTGCTTAATTTTCCCTGTGAAATTAGTTTGGAAGTCTCAGACTGTTCTATGGCTAAACTATATCACATATAGACTCCATAGCTGTTAATCTCGTAGCTTTCAAAGGCACTGATTCCTCATTAAAATATTTTAAAGCCATCGGATATCTGGTAAAGGGGTTGTAAGCAAATATTCATAGAGGATTCTGGAATCATATGCCTGTATGGAAGAGAAGAACAAAAGGACCATTTTAGATGTAGAAAACTGTTATGCTTAATCACTCTTCAACATTACATGGGTGATCATATTTGTTTTTTTTTTTTTTTAATGGTAAGTCCTAACCATGTATCAGTGAATTTCAGTGTGTATGGATTAAGCTTATGGCATTTATTAATCATCTGGAAAATACATAAATTGATTCTCCTAAGATCTTGTAAATAAAATTTCCATTGCCAGAGAAATACTGGATTTCAACTGTTTTCATAAATTTTTAATGTAAATAACCCCAGCTAGATGGTGTGCTCTTCTTTGATGTATATAAAACTAATTCCCTCAGAAATGTACCTTTCATTAGGAGCTGCTTTCCTCACTTCATCTACAGGTCACAAAGAATTTGCAGGGTAGCTAAATTTCCCCTTCTATTCCCCCCCCTCTACTTTGTTTCTAAACTTAGTTCCAAGTTAAAGGAAATATATCTCTGTTTAGGCTATGTTAAAAATAGCCCTTTGTTAAAAATGTAAAGTCAGCATTCACCCTAACTCTTGCCTCTGCCACCTTCTAAGCAATGACTGGGTGATGGGGCAGAAAACCCTGTACCAGGTTTGTATTATGATTCTTGGCAATTCAGCAGAGATTACTGAACCTCATATCCTGCAAGAGAGAAAGACACGACGGACTCGAGAGCCATCAGTACATTTCTTAGCGCTTGCAAGAAAGTAAGTAAGTGTTTTAAAGAAAACCTAGGTCGCTGTGAATTCTGTAAAGGTTGCGTGCCCATGAAGAGTAAGGGCAGATTTTGCTGGTACTTTACATGCAGAACACAAGAAGGCTGCAGCTATTTCACTCCAGCTAAAAAGCGTTTGCCTCTTAACTGAACGTTTTCAGCTCGGAAAGTTATCAACAATTCTGCACACAAGTGTAGCTCAAGAAAAGGTTAGATTCCATTGAGACTATTCTTCATAAGCCTCTTTGCCATTTTCAAAGGCCATTTAATTGTGAGCTTCGGGTTTGGACCGGTGGGGGAGGATTTGTGTGTATGCCCTTATTGTGAACACCATCTAAAGTGAAATGCCAGCTCAGCAGTTCCAGGCAGTCTCAGCCACACTTGGGAATGCTGTAGCATCCTTAATAGATCTGCAGCAAAATGTTTGCCAGAGTTTCAAACTCCAGTGAACAAGGCCCGTTATAGCTTGCAAGTCTGAAAGACATGAGATGTGTATTGCAAGTCTTCCTGGCTAGCAGCAGTTAAAGCAGGGTCAGAATATGTGSAGAAAAAGGTACTCGAGATGCTTTTCCAAGGAACTGCCAACATATGAAGACATTAATGCGCACAGCCAATAGTTTTGCAATATTGCACATGCTCACAGGATACATTTTTCAATTCGTCTCTTCATTTAGGTCAACTAATTAATTACTAGCTTTTAAATCATGAAGATTTTGCAACAAAACAAAAAATATGTGTGTGCTCACATGGCTTGTTTTCCTCTTTCTCACCTGACTTATTAAGATGTGAAGGTGGAAAGGAAATTTAAACTAGGACTGAAAAGGAGAACAGCAGCAATGGATAATGGTGACACCTAGGTGTTGGTGTGACTGGCACACTAAATACACTGATAATACAGTGGGATGAAAACATAGTCTTCACTTAATATACCCTTTGGGAACTGCAGGACCACCTCATTAAAGGATAATCATACTACATTAGCAAGGATAATTTCTATGTGGGGAATTCTGTTACACTATGCCTGTGCAAATTCCTCTGTTCTTGCCAAAAGCACAGAGATTTGTCTCTCATCCTTGCCGTTAGAGCTAATAGCATACAGGATTGAAAACCTGAAATCAGGAGATGATATTCTAAGTGACACACTAACTGAATTACAATTCCCTTCTTATAACTTGAACTGTTTGGACAAAATACACTTATTTTCCTCTTCCTTCATTTTATATTGCCTTTGAGCAACATCAGCAGCAGGAGGAGTAGAGAAAAATAACCTCCCCCCCACACCCCCGATATTAAAACGTTCCTGCACACATCAAACTGGAACATTCGCAAACCTTTTTAACTGCTCTTGATTTTATTTATGCTCCCAGTTTTTGTATCTAAGATTCAGTATCCCATGTTTATTCATTGCTAAGCTTCAGGGTCTACAATTAGAGACTGCAACTACACACTCTGCTTCTAACTATTACATTCTCTTCATCTGTGATATTAGAGCAAATTCTGCTGCACTTCTCCCCTTACTGTTTATTTGAAAATGCAGCAAGAACTAGAGGAGCGTGTATATATGTGCATGGAATAAGAAATTCTATCACATGGCAACAAATAGATAGTTACATACTATTATCAAAAAACTGAAAGTAAAAATTTCATAGTGTACTGAACTGATCTAATTTCAAACAACACCAATTTACAATGCCTCTCACCTTTTGGCTTTAAGATGAGTAAAAAGTTATTACAACTGCCTGATGACTGTTGTCAAAAAGCCAAAATAAACATGACAGAGCTGTTTGGGTTTTGCTAAACTAACATAAATGCAACTTAAATTGTTTCTATGAATAGATACTACCACTCATCTAAAATAAAAATGTTTTCAGCAATAGACGACAGCGATTGCAAGACAGACTTAACAGTTTTCTTTTTACATTGTTTCATTAATTCTTTGTGCAAAACAAGTTACTGCTGTGGAAAGCATTAGACAGCGATGCAAAAAGGTGGCACTCCCTTGTGCTTTACAAAGGGCTACTGTTTTCATCTATAACTCCAGAGGCCAGTGATCTATGCCCAGAGATTATTTCTGTTTAAGCCAAGGATCAGTGTCTTTTCAGCAAAAACGTGACTTTTTCATGTTTTATTGGCTTTTGCGAGATTTATCAGAACGCTGAAGGGAAGCACAAATGCACATGAAAATTTCGTGCTGATATTGGAAATGAATGGTAGCAGGAGGGCAAATACCAACTGCCAAGTACTGAATAGTAACTCTCTTTTCTCCCCAGTGATGTTAAACATTTATTTTGTACACTTTGTCATGGGCAAAGATTACTGCTCAGTTGTTAAGGCTTGGTGAGCCTGCCCCTCCAGCTGTTACTTGTCCACTGATCTATTTGCTTTGCAAAGCTTATCCTCTCCACTTCTGCCAAAGTAATTTCACTGCAGGGTCTTGTCGAATCCAGGCTCAAACAACGACGACTCAACCAGCTCCTTAGAGCTAAAAGGTTAAAGACCCTAGATACATCCATGCTTCTTGTTTCCCCAGCTCCTACGCATATGCCCTCGAATATCACTTCTCAGCCCAACCATGGCTGAAGAGGAGGGCTAGGACCCTGATTACGGTCCCAGCCGGGAGATGTTGTCTTTTAACATACCTGCTGCAGAACATCATACACCACAATCACAAGAAATACAGCACACAAAACACATGCACAAAAGAACCTGGAGGGAACCCTCACCCAGCTCCTTCTGCTTATTGACTTGAAATGTGATTTCTAAACATGGGATTATCAGAAAAAGTAACACTCCTCTAAACATTCGTATGTTTAAAAGAATTCTATGAAAGTTCACTCATGAACTGAGTTACAAGATGTGCTACACACCACATAGGCAACATTTTACAGCACCCCACTATCCTTTGAGACCTGAAGAGCCATAAAAAGCACAAATTCTCATTCTTTCGAGTCTCCCCGAAAGCACTTAGTATCTCTAGCACATGCATGATTTCCTGGCTCGTCCTCAAGATTTAACTGTATTAGCCTACACGCACCCACGCACAAATATACTCGTGTGTGTAAACTCACATCTCCGTACCCCACGCATTCCAACCAGCCAAATTTAGCCCGAAACTGATGCCTCATAAAAGAGGCACTGAATTAAATGCCAGTTCAAATTCCCAGACGAAATCAGGCAGAAAGCTGACCTTTTTAGTACCGTAAAGGCAAGGTACGACCGCTTCTCCCCACGGTCTGTAGAGAGGATGCTCAACACCCCCCCCCC
>NW_020449252.1:0-14842 GCF_003343035.1 Apteryx rowi | reverse complement strand
GGGGTCCGCGGCAGCGCTGCCGGGCGGCGCGTCTCGTCCCGTCTTGTCCCGTCGGGTCCCCCCGCGGCTGTGGCACGTCGCCCTGCGGGGGCCCGAGGCGGGGCGGTCCGCGGCGCCCCCAGCGCCGCCGGGGAGGTGCCCCTGCTCGCCCGGGCGCAGGAATTCGCCTGTAACGGGCTGGGGGAGAGGCGCTGGTTAAAACGTGCGCCGAAACCGAGGTGCGTGGAAAACAGGGCCTCGGCGCGGCGTTTCGCTTCGCAGCTATTAATTTCAGCTCGTCGAGTTTTAGTTGTGAGGGGAAATCGGGCAGTTGGACCTCTGGAGGTTTGTTTGTTTTGTCCTAGCAGGAAAGGGCAGTTTTCTCCCCCGGAATTTTCAAAGAAGAAACAAGGCACGTTCGCGCCGAGGAACTGTCAGAGCGCTCCTTTGTGTTAATTCCTGCTTTGGATTCGCTAGAAAAATACAAGCTAGCAACCCGCTTTGGGTGTCACAGGCATTTCAGATCACCGCAGCTAGTCCCTTTTCGTGCACACCCTACGTCTACATCCTTTATTCATTAAAGTAACGCTGAGGAGAGAGCCAAGCCCAGGGACCCTTCATGCAGCTAAGCCGTTTTTCAAGCCTTACGAGTTATGCTTTCTGGGCAGAGCTGCTCAGAAGGGGGCCTTTCAAACCTTCCCCAAAAGTCCCTGTCTTACGCTGGGAAAATGTACGTCTAGAAGCAGGGAAAATTCATCTCATCAATAATTCCTGCACCACATCTATATCCCATTGACTGCTTTCCAATTACACAGATGTCAATAAGCACAGAACTTGGTGTTTTATCATAAGTATTAGGATATTTAGAGTTCTCCTTAAGGCTTAAGGTATCTGAATTAGCCAGTTTTATAAAAAGCTCAACAAGTAGTTTAAGGAAAGTCCTTTTTCTTTCCTCCTAGAAACATTGAAAACAAGATGATCAATGTTCAATACCATCTCCCAAAAGCCAATGAAAAATCTAAAGGAATTAAATTTTAAATTCTCATAGTTTCTAGATAATCTAATTAGTTTGAAAAGGTCTAATCCACACTTTTCATGTATATAGGATCTACAGCACTACCCAAAATGTAAAGAAAAAGAGGATTCAATTCTGTGTAGGCAGATAAATAGCTACCTTAAAGCTCAGAGTCTATGAGAGCTTTTCCATTTACTTCAGTGGATCTTGGATTAGATATAGATTATTATTACATATATTAGTTTTGAGGTAAATGAACTGGCTGAAAGTTGTCAGTTGTGTTAAAACAACAATCTCATCTTTTCCCATCTTTACCTAGCTTTTAAGAAGTGCGAGAGCTCTCTTTTCCACCTGTTGCAACACAGTGTCTTTAAAATGTTTAACATATTCACTGGGATGAACTTCATGATTATTAAAATGACAGAACAAGTTGCCTGTTTAATACACAAGGATTCACTGTAGCTTTAGCCTGAAGTCTATGGTTTCACAGAAAAAGCGTTTGTTTTCCTTCAAGAATTATCTAGCACTGATACCCATGGTACACATTCCTTGAGTTTTTACTCTGCCTCTGGGGTTTCCTGGTCCACCTTAACAGAAGCTTGATGCTGCCATTATCACATTCGTCTTCTTTCCCATACAATAGTGCCAAGTAATAAGAATTTAAAAACCAGTCTGAAATTCTCATACTTTGCATAATCTTCTTTCTCCTTGAGTTACAAATAAAGCATTGTATTCAATTAGACTCACAGCAGGTGAAAACCCCAATTAGTGAAACCATTTTCTTGGCTTTTTTTCCCTAACTTACACCCACACACCACTTTTTTTTTTTTTAACAATAAAGGGTAACTCTGAGTCATTCCTCAATTGAAAAGCAAATTAACCCTTTGATCTCCCAGATCAAACTACTACCCACTCAAGAACATCCAGGGGAAAACATGAATGTTGAAGGATTTAGGGATTAAGGCCTATTGACTTTTTAATTTAATTTTACAAAAAATCTATTTAACGTAGTTCTGATTGTTGTCTGCAAATTCACAAAGGCTTTTAGCTATTCTGATCAACCTCAGAATGACACTTTTGTTTTATAATATAAACAAGTAATGCCAATCTGATTCCAAATTATTTTTAAACTACTCATAATTTATTATAAACATATATTTTGTTTGTAGTTTAAATGGTTCCTGTCTCAGGCATTTTTAACTGAAGCAAATCTTTACATCATACTTTATTTTAAGCCATTTATTTGATAAAAGACAGTCGCCTTCCTGCAGAAAATAAAACAGGATTACAGGGTAAGCAGAATTTTAATTCCCTGTGGTGTTTTTCTTCTTCAAGGGCTATTCAATCAGTTTGTGCACCTACACAGAGACCCTAATCAGAAAGAAAACAGTGTTTATTTTAAGAACTTAGGAATTCCCACTCTGTAGTTATGTACTGGACTGTGTCCAGTCAAGACATCTTTCTCTTCAACATCTACCAGCACCAGGTGCTTAAGGGGAAATCACAGACCTACAATAAACGAGGGATAACCTGCATTCATTAAAGCTTCTTAATAATTAGAGCCTGGTTTAGTGTCCTAAAACTCCTTCAGAAAAAGAAGGAAGAAATGGATTTTCAGGTGATATGATTGTCATGCCTGCTGTCCACATGGTTACTGAAATCTATGCATTTGAGAAGTCTGATCTTTTAATTCTACTGTCTCTCCTCAGAATTTGAGCACTTTTCTATTGGAACAGAGCCACAGACTTACACAAATATTAAAAATAATAATATGAACATAAAATAACTAATTCTTAAATAGTATTTTGGGGTACAAATCTTCACAGGTTTTATGAAGGAGATCAGCATCACTACCTCCACCTTACAGATATGGAAACTGGGCGCACAAAAGTATAGGGACTTGCCTCAAACCACCTTAGTAGGGCAGACATAAGTGTACAGGTTCACTTGCAAGTTTAGCAGTTGATTTGGTGAGTTAGAAAACTAAAGCTATATTTCTTTATTTTTACTGTCATTGAAAGTAAAGATACAACATTTCCCTATTAACTAAGTCTTGTTTCCACAGTTCCGTGAAGCATGTAGTCTTGCTTGTAAGTGTAGCTTTACCATCTCTCAGTTATCTGGGTAGTGGATTAGCAAGCGCTTCCGTTGCATATAAGAAGGCATTGTGGTGCCCTGTGTCGGGCTGGCTAATCCGTTATGCTGTTTGAGCCTATTTTCTTTTCCTTGGTATAAATAAATACTAAGAATCACTTGGGATGGCATGATGACACTTTCCTGGATCATCTGCCTTAAATATGCTCCAAGGACTGACACCTCCAGGATTTTTTCTGCATTTGTTGATAGTCCTCTCAAAAGAGCCAAGAAGAGAATATTGTTTTGGATGATGCATTTTTTGGCTGTTTGTACATTACCCCTGGAATCACAGTAAAATACTGCAAATGCAGTGAAGAAAATAGTTTTGCAATTCTCATTCATTTTCCTCAACATTGTACTGTAAATTGAAGACTTACTAAAACATTCATAGCTACATAGAGTTAAAATCAG
This sequence comes from Apteryx rowi, assembly GCF_003343035.1. NCBI lineage: Eukaryota > Metazoa > Chordata > Aves > Apterygiformes > Apterygidae > Apteryx > Apteryx rowi. The sequence continues at coordinate 11,301 of NW_020449252.1, read as the reverse complement.
TTATCTACACCATGGGAGCATTGGGGAAGGAGCATACCAGCTTCCACCTTCAGAGGGAAACCCAATTTGTGTCCCGTGTGAAGTGAGATTAGCAGATGCTTCTCTTCGTAGATGGATAGTGCTTCACACTGCAAGGCAGTCACGTAAGTTGGCAAGTGGTGCTCAAAAGTATTTACCTGACATGTTTCACTGAGATGTTCTTGGAACAGTGAGAGTACGAAGAGAAATCTCTCTCTTTTTTTTTTAATAAAACTAATTTTGCAGTAAATATTACAGAGCCTGCAACTATTTAATGCACAGTACTGAAAGTGTTGCTACACAGTATGTGTAACAGGAGAATGTGTATTCCTGCTGAATACACAACGGCACAATCTCCGTATTCCTTCACAAAATTTCTGTTAGCTGAACTTACTTTTACTATACTAAAGAAACTTGATTAAAACAGAAATCTTAGTCACCCTAAAAGATGAGTATCCCAGAGCCTTGGGTGCAGTTTGTGTGTCTTCTGTCACACTGCATTGCATGCTGTTGATAAAAGAGGAATGATAGGGCTCCTCTCATTTTAAATACATAAGATGAATTTTGTCCTGTTGAAATTGTGGAAAGGCTAATTTGGAGAGGACAATTTTTTTTTTTAGCTGAAACTGAGAATTCAGACAACCTGCAGTAGCAGAGTGGTTGTTCAGGCTGCTGCGGGGTGTAAGACCCTGAGAAGAGGAACAGAGTTTAAGCCTGGCAGTCCTGGGATTAAGTAAGATTTCATGCATCACTGGCTGCCCTGGATAGCACATCCAGCTTCTGCCAGTGTTATGGGCTCTTCAGGTAAACACCTGTAAATATCAAAAGCTCTTTTTTCCCTTTCCATGCCAAACCACAAGAAATAAAGTAAATTAAGAAAGGAATAACCCCTATTCTTCTGGGATGGAGATGAACTGGAGTGTGAATAGTCACAAGAATAGGAAGGTCAAGAAGCAAACTCCTGGCAAAACACTAGATAAATAAAAGCATTAAAAAATCCTCTGAAGTAAGCCTCTTGTAAAGCTAACCAGAAGAAAAAAAACACTATAAAAGACTTAAAATCTACCAGCAACAGAAAACTTATGCCAAGCAAAACTGCATGCTAATCTTTACAATCTACAAATAAGACTTGAAAAATAATAATTATAGTAAATTCTTAGTTTGAGGAATCCGTGTTGGCAAAATGAATGGTTATCATTTTAGTAAGGTTGTGAAAAAATGCAGACTAATAAGGATAAATTAAACAAAACAACAAAGGCAAACTCTATTTCTTACTTTTCTTTGCATGCCCAGTTAGTAATAAATGACTGTTTTGCCTCCTGGGGGATTAAAATAAGCAGGATTTCATAAACTCTTGCTCAACTGCCTCCCTTTTCTCTTCAAAATCCTTCTTTCTGTGCATAAAACCGTGTTGCAAACATAAAAGCTGGCTTCCCAAATCATTAACTTTTCTACTGTTTCCTATCAACATATAGATTCTGAAAGCAAGAAACTCTGTATCTTGCATTCCTACTTCACTCAGAGCCCAGCAAATTTGATGCTAGCTACTGATCAACATGCAAGCCGGAGAATGCAGGCCGCTAACAAGCAGCCCTCTGTTCAAAAGCCTTCCACAGAAGTTAAAGGAGAAGCATGCCTTCCTTTTTTACTAATTTACTTTTTGTTTGCCTTCCATTAAATATATATATTTGACATTATCAGGTCTGTTTTTATGACTAAAATCATTTCTCCTTTATTGAGGATGTTTTTYCAAAGAGGCTTCATGCAAATATTATACTGAAGAGAAAATATTCATTTTGGAAAAAAGCCACTTAGATCAAGCTAGAGTTTACATGCTGGGATGTTCCAGTGAAAAGACTGCACCTATGTATTAAAAGAAAAGGACAATGAAATATATTGCATTTTATGACAGTTACATGTAGGCAATCAGACCACTAACCAGGCAAACTTTGCACCTTTGAATTAATGCATGCACTTTTTGTGTCTGTATTTTAGCAATGGATGCTTTGCTGTGGTCTCACATAACTTGTCGTTTTTGTTGCTTTAAAATATACTTTGAACCTGTCATAACTACCATATTGTTTCCTCAATGATTATAATATAATATACATAACAGTATAATATATGATTCATATGACAACAAAAGTCCCTGTCTATTTACATGTACACACTAGGTTTTCCCATCATCTTCCTGAACACGTTGAGGCTGTTAACCTCAACAAATATGGTAAATTTGAGGGCTACTCCTAACCCTTTTGCTAGATTGGGCCACACAGAGCCCTGATGTGACTTGCGCTGGTTTAATTTCAAAATAGGAGGGGCTTTAGCTTCCTTGCTGTGCTCTGCCTCCCAATACCCTGGTGTAAAGTGAGCAGAGCTTACTGTTCCTGCAGAGCGTGACTTGCTCTCTCTTCCTCAATGTCTTATATGGGGTCCAGAAATTAGAGGAAAGTGTAGCACTACACTTGAGGAAAAACACAGCGGCCAAGAGGGAGTAGCTACACCTAACTAGCCTCACCAGTAATTCTGTCCAGGCTAACTCCTTCATCTGAGCCAAGTGACATTGCTCAAGGTTTATTTGCATAGAAATGCAGCATCAGGTTGGCTGTTGTGAAACTGCTCACAAATTGAGGTCAGACTTGGCAACAAGAAAACAATTCTGGAAAGTAAAGGCTTCTTGTTCAACATTTCTGAAATATYGAGACTTTTTATTTCATTGCAAAACAATATCCTATGACAAAATATAATTCTGTTTAATTTAATTTGACTCCAAAATGAGGCAATTGCTCACGCAGCTCTGACAGTGCCCTTTAAATGCAAGTAGCAATAGTCTCATGTTGTCCATGCCAGAGACTAACAATTAATGTTTATAGATGTGCATTTGTTCAAATAAGTATAGACATAGAGATATCTACAGTAACTAGTGCTTCCTGAAACAGATGAATCAGTATCAGCCATTTATCCTAATTCAGTCTAAATGTATGTTAACACGTAAATATTTCAGTAAAAGTGGATCATGAAAGAATTTTCACGTAAGACAAAAAATATTTCTTAGGTAAGTGTAAGGAAAGGATTTCATTCAAGCCTCCTGTGGCAAGTTCAAGTATTTATATTTCAGCATGTGCTTCAAACAATTCCAGATGACCTTTGCTCCTTCCATTTATTTAAGTATGATTTGGTTCTTTCTAACCAAGTAGTCCTCCCAGCTTTTGTATTTAGGTATCTTTGTGCAGCTCTTTCTGTATCTGACACAGTGGTTGGCAATTAATTAAGGAAAGAATCATGTGGGTGCTAACTGATAGAAAAAAAATGTTGCTAAACTGCATTTCACAGCTTAAACTTAATGCTTAACTAAGTCAAGTAATGGGAATGCATTTAATAGAACTGAATATCTAGGTATACTTTCAGTATTTTAGAAGCCTAAATTCAGCCAAACCTCTCACAGTACCTCTAATAAGGCTTTAAATAACTTGCAATTTTACCAGCATATCTTCACTCAGTTTTCTGATCTCAGTTAGTAGACATAAAATGGAATCTCTTAGTGAAAGAGTAAACATGCAAACTAAAAATTCTGTGCAACCCAACCAAATTAGCCATGGAAAATATGCAATGAAAATCAGAGATGTCTTGTTTACACGAGCCAAAGAGCATTGACATATAGGACCCAAGATACACAGATGATTTTTAAGACATACCATAGTCCATTATTAATTCAGGGACACTGTTGGCTGTATGGACCTCAAAATCAGCCAAAATATATTTCTTCTTTACATACTGAGCATTTATCCACACTAAACTAATCAAAGAAATTGCAAATTTGGATACGGAACTATTTTCTTCACCTTAAGAAACTGCTTTCACAGAATCACAGAATCACAGAATCACAGAATCACAGAATAGTTGAGGTTGGAAGGGACCTCTGGAGATCATCTAGTCCAACCCCCCTGCTCAAGCAGGGTCACCTACAGCACGTTGCACAGGATCATGTCCAGGTGGGTTTTGAATATCTCCAGAGAAGGAGACTCCGCAGCCTCTCTGGGCAACCTGTTCCAGTGCTCTGTCACCCTCACAGTGAAAAAGTTTTTCCTCATGTTCAGATGGAASTGTCTGTGTTTCAGTTTGTGCCCGTTGCCTTGCGTCCTGTCACTGGGCACCACTGAAAAGAGTCTGGTCCCGTCCTCTTGACACCCTCCCTTAAGATACTAGTACACGTTAATAAGATCTCCTCTCAGCCTTCTCTTCTCCAAGCTAAACAGGCCAAGCTCTCTCAGCCTTTCCKCATAAGAGAGATGCTCCAGTCCCCTAATCATCTTTGTGGCCCTTCGCTGGACTTGCTCCAGTAGTGCCACATCCCTCTTGTACTGGGGGGCCCAGAACTGGGCGCAGTACTCCAGATGTGGCCTCAGCAGGGCTGAGTAGAGGGGGAGAATCACCTCCCTCCACCTGCTGGCAACACTCTTCCTSATGCACCCCAGGATACCATYGGCCTTCTTGGCCACAAGGRCACATTGCTGCCTCATRCTTAACTTGGTGTCCACCAGCACTCCCAGGTCCTTCTCCGCAGAGCTGCTTTCCAGCAGGTCAACCCCCAGCCTGTACTGGTGMMKGGGGTTATTCCTCCCTAGGTGCAGGACCCTGCACTTCCCTTTGTTGAACTTCATGAGGTTCCTCTCTGCCCATTTCTCCAGCCTGTCCAGGTCTCTCTGAATGGCAGCACAGCCCTCTGGTGTATTGACCACTCCTCCCAGTTTTGTATGTCAGCAAACTCGCTGAGGGTGCACTCTGTCCCTTCATCCAGGTCACTGATGAAGAAGCTGAACAAGACTGGACCCAGTACTGACCCCTGGGGGACACCGCTAGCTACAGGCCTCCAACTAGACTGCGCTGCTGATCACAACTCTCTGAGCTCTGCCATTCAGCCAGTTTCCAATCCACTTCACTGTCCACTCATCTAGCCCACACTTCCTGAGCTTGCCAGTGAGGATGTTATGGGAGACAGTGTTAAAAGCCTTGCTGAAGTCAAGGCAGACAACATCCACTGCTCTCCCCTCATCTACCCAGGCAGTCATTCCATCAGAGAAGGCTACCAGATTGGTTAAGCATGATTTCCCCTTGGTGAAGCCATGCTGCCTCCTCCTGATCACCTTCTTTTCCTCCACACGCTTAGACATGGCCTCCAGGATGAGCTGCTCCATCACCTTTCCAGGGATGCAGGTGAGGCTGACTGGCCTGTAGTTCCCTGGGTCCTCCTTCTTGCCCTTTTTGAAGTCTGGGGTGACATTGGCTTTCTTCCAGTCTTCAGGCACCTCTCCTGTTCTCCATGATCTTTCCAAGATGATGGAGAGTGGCTTAGCAATAACGTCCGCCAGCTCCCTCAGCACTCGTGGGTGCATCCCATCRGGGCCCATGGATTTGTGGGTGTCAAGTTTGCTTAAATGATCTTAAATGATAGATGGCGCTTTCAAAAGCACCATCTAAATCCTGGACAATCGACACAGCCCTAAAATATTAAGGATCTGAACCTTGGTTACAGTCCAAATCACCATTCTCACACCCCTGTTGCTTCAGCCTATCTTGCTTGAACACATCAGAAATGCCAGCCTACTACAGTTTTACCACAGAAACAGCATCTTTTTCAGCTTTTTCTAAAATAGTCCAGACTTAAACAGAAAATTCTTATTGCTAGGGCTAAGCAGTTTTACCCATCTTTCTCATCGTCCTTACCACATGAGACACAATGCCAGATTATTTAAAAAATTCAGTGTGTCTAACTCTGTATCTGTCAACCATAAGAAATAACACAACACAGTTTTTGTTACCTTCCTCTCAAGAAAAAAATGTAAATTAATTCAACCAAGATTTCTCTATTTCTCTCTCTGTACCCTACAGATGCAGAGTATGCACAGGATCCAAACCATTTGTTCATTTTATAGTGTTCACAATTGGGAACATTACTATCTTTTTTTATGTTGACATGAATTTAATGGGCATGAATAATAACATTACCTACTGTTTAGAAGATGATTTTTCTGAATGTCCCTAAAGTTAGAAAGAAGGATCATTTTTACTCACACCTACTGTCTTAGAAAACATTACAACTGTTTGAGTATTCATCCTTAATCCTAAAATGAGAAAATCAGACAGTGTTTAAATTATCATTCTTCTCTTTAAGTAAATCATTTTCCTCCAATTACCATCAACAGCCCCGGCTCATGGTTGCCAGCTTTGGAAGCAAACTTCATTTTGTAAACCATTATCGCCACTTCAGTTAGTATCTTTACACTAATCTGCATCAGTCCAGGGAAAATGAAGCAACGACCTTCACCTCACCTGCTAAATAAAAAGTGGGTTAAGATATGTGGTGTATAAATGCTCTTATAGTGTAGTAATGAAACTTATTTTTGATTATGGTCATTACAGTTTTTGTCAATATTCAAAAATGAATCTCTTGTTGCTTTTGCATCATTTCATTTCTGTGGTTGCTCTTATTTCTCAGTCTTAAAAATCTGCAGTCATTATTTCTCAAATTACTATCCCTCCATCCATGTCCTTCAATTTGTTCTGTTTTTAAGGTGACTAACAGAGCAAATAATTTATTAAGGATAAAAATAAATTTGCAAAGATTTGCAGAAGCTGACAGCCTAGGAGTTTTGCCCAAGTAAAGCCCAAGCAGGGAATAAAGGATTAGACCCCCTCTAATCCGCTGGCTTTATCAAATCAGGATATTTAATACCAAACTAAAACCTTCTGAGAATTTTATTTTTAGTAGCTTGCCATACTGATTATTCATCTGGCTTTACTATAAGTATTACAATTTGGGACTCAAAAGAGAAGAAACACATTTCTTGTTTGTGAGTATGGTATCACAATTAAAAATAGTCTTCCACACCTCTCTGTTAAGGTAGACAACAACTAAGTATTGTAACTTCTTAAACTCTATGCCATATTATTTTTTTATTTTTCTGATGATTTGCTAAGTAAACATTATTCTTCATTGTTCCTAACATTTATTTTAAATATTTAAAAGGAATTATAGGCAATAAAAATGATAATTTGGTGATGGTGGTGCACTTTGTTGGGTCAGAGATAAAGAAAATAATTGTTTTTGATAGCCATTTCCAGGTTAACATTGTACATCAAGAATTAAAAGGAAACCTGACAGTAATTTGGAGAAAACAAATAAGGCCAGCTGGACTACATCCACGCTGACATTTAGACAAATGATCTAACCTATGGAATAGCCAAGAGAGACCTACTCTCCAAATTTGACAATATTTTGGTTATCTAGACTTCCTAGTGGCACTTTATCTGATATCTACACTGCTATGCCTATCTGCCCTAAGAATAATTGTTGTTTTGGGGCCAAATTCTGCACAGCGGCTCTAGTTCTTAGTGCTGAGAATTGGAGCCCTCTAAAGCAGACCAGCCACGTGATTCCTCTGCTTCCTAGGTAGTGCTCCTGTGGCTCTAAGGCATGATTGCTATATTAATTTTCTTTTCATTTCAAACTCTTTGATCTAATGTGGAAGCCACTGCAGTCCAGCAGAGTGGTATCTTTATGAAACTGGTTAGGCCTGTTTCCATAGAAGAGATATATCACAGCAAATGGCCAAAATGTATCCTTACACTGCTGCAAGACATCACCACCCAAAGATGTAACTAACTGGAGAGTACCTTAGACCCAAATTCTGGAAGGGGGAAAAAATGGGGGCGAGGGCAGACCAGAAGAGTTCTAGATCAGCTCAAACTGCTTTGATTTAAATGCCATGCAGCAGAATATATCACAAGCTGTGCTATATCATCAGGTTCTTTCTTGATGAGCTAACCAAAGCAATCAGCTATTAATGAAGGTAACTATTTTTTAAGTAGTGTGTTTCTATCCAGAAAGCAACTGATCTGAGGAAACAGATTCATGGTCAATGAAGAGCAGCCATATTGTAATTCATTTTAAAGTATGCTGAATGTGCTACATGCAGTTCCCAAAGTTCCTCAACAGTCAAATTCTAAAAGGAAAAGGAACTGGGTTTTTTTTTTTTCATTCAAAAATTTTGGAAACTAGCAGATTTTTGGGCATAGTTTACTGAATTCAAGAAGCACCTCCAACATATACCAGTAGAGAATCTGGCCTCTCATAGTATTTCTATTTAAAAGTTTCATTACATACAAAGGAATGGCCTTAGTAGCACTCGTCTGAAAGAAACCAATAAAAAAGTCGAATTTAGAAAAAGGAATACTCATCTGTTCTCTTAGACTCTACTGTGTTCACATGGATGACAGCATCCTGCCCAGTTTCAAAGCTGTAAAACTCTAGTATGCAATGACAATGCTCCAACCTTTTTAGTGCATCACATACTACATACAGAGCTGAATTCCACTTCCAGACAAAATTTTGGCTGCATTTCTTAGCAAGTACAGGCTGTTCTGACACTGGCAGACTCTTCCTTTCTTCACTTAAATRATTTGATGGATTTTTAATTTCATGAATTTGCTTGTTCCTAGATGGGCACAGTTTATATAGATCAATTCCAGCCATGAACTTCAACATTAAAAAAAGATGGTTCTTATTTTCTTAATTTATGTCATTATGCTGGAATTATATTTTTCTCTACTTGGTCTTTTTGTGTAATTTGCAATTAAGAAGATAATTTAAAATAGCCCTTATAGACTAACTGAAGTGTCTAGTCTATAGTTTTCCCCTTTCTAAATCAACATTTAATAAAGTGCTAAATTTTGATATTACATAATTTGATGGGAAATTTACCACTGGATTTCAGCAGATACAAGATAAAGCACACTGTCTGAAAAAAAACCCTGTACATAAGTGATGCAGCACTATTGTGTGCTATTATTCTGATATATTCCTTTACTTTATAAAATCTTGGTTTCAATAATGCCTTTTTTATAAATATGATTTGATCTGATTCTCCTTGCCTAGACACAATCAGACTGATCACATGTAACCACATGGAATCTGAGTAGTAATATGAGCACAAAATTACTAAAAATACTAGAGCACCAACCTTAGACTAGTATATATATGTAAGAGTAGAATTGGGGTGGTTGTTTTTTAAGGAACCCTTCATGTTTATTTTATTGGTAAAAGAATTTTTGAGTCTTTACTGAATTTAGGCATGATGCAGCTGTAGAGTGGAGAGTACATGTAGAAACCAGGGGACTTAGATCCTAACTGCATTTTCCATCAACCAGCATTTTATCCCAAAGGGATTTTCTGGTCAGTCTCTTATGTAGTCTAAGAGAAAAAAAAACTAAGAATTGCTACACCTCTTGCAGACAATAGGATAAAGGTGGATAGGGAAGTGGTGGGTACATAGTATAATAACTACCAGCTGGTCTATCATCTGTCTGTTGGTAGAAATGTTGAAATAAATAAATGATCGAAAATAATCTAATTACAAAAAAAGATCAGCAAGATCAGTATGAGTTTTTGGAAATTAAGTCTCAGGAACACATGTGATTTGAAAGCAGGAAGGTGATTAAAATGCAGAATCTTATTTATTATACATGAGGCAGATCAAAGCTTCTCAGTGATAACAAGGCACTGATTGGATGTTGCCACCTGTTCGGTTTCACTTGCAACAGGAATCTGTTAGGTGAAGTGGTATAAGAGGTTGTCACTGCATATTATACTTAYGAACAGCTTACATTAAAACACCAAAATTCTTCTTATTTTGCTGAAGAGTTTCTCTCATTATTCACCAGCAGATATGTTACTTTCTTAGTAAATGTAAAAAGGAAGTTTTGTGTAATTCAGGTAAGGTTGCGAAACAAAAAAGTTGCAGGCAAATGCCCTCACTGAGACACATCACATACTTTGTTAAGATGGAGGCAAAAAGACCTGAAGGGAATAAACTAGAATATATTTGAGCTGTGGTTTTGGATAAAGTGTTGAGCCTTGCAACAGGCTGAGCTCAGAGAGGAAACATTGTGGGAAGCAAATTAGCCAAGGAAATATTATCAGGAAACTGGGGCAGAAGGCTGTTTCTTAGATTTTGTGGATTTTTTGTCTCTTTTGTCTAGTTTCTCCACTAAAAAAAGAGGAAAGCTATAGCTTGAGGAAAGTGTGTGGGTGTAAAAGTATAACAATTATTGGGAGGACCTGGTAAAGAGAGAATTGAGAAAAGCTGAAAAACTGCAGGCTGCAACAAGACAAGGCAAGGCAGTGGTGATCCTTATCAGTATTGCTGAAACTTGCTGCAGAACTGGCAGCACAGAGGAGCAAACCTTGCAGTCTGCAGATGCCAGAGCAACGGCAGGCTCTCAGGACTTTAAATGAAGCTTTGTGGGAGATAAACTTGCACATAACCAAAAGAAAAAGGAAGAGTGAGTAAAGATTCCAAAAATCTGTTTGAAGTCAGAGGAAATTTAATTTGGCTTTATTAAACTGGGAAAAAAGTTGACAAGTCCTTGAAGACCACACGTACCAAAGGAGAAGAACAGTTTGGGGGGGTTTTAGGTGTAACAAATATAGGCAACTGAGCAAAAATAACGTACGGACAGATATAGGAGAAAGAATTTCCATTGTCTGAATCCATCAGAACGAAAGCAGACTATTGCACAGCTGCACGATGTGGGGCACATCGTTGGCGAGCTTCATAAAGGATACAAACTGACAGAGACTTTTCTGCTCCTTATTTCTAGGACTGTGAACAACCCCCCCGAGCAAAGCTGTGCTAAGGGTTTTGCGCTTGGTTTTCTCAAGAGAAAACTTTACAGATATAGACTCATTCTTTTTGCCAGCAGCAAATGTTTATTCCACAATACTTTGGACACTGATGTGAAAAACCATGATACACGAGAGGAAATGCTGAGAGCCAGATTCTGATCCCTTTTACAGTGCTAAGAAGTAATTTTGCTGAAATCAATGAGCATATCTTTCAATCCAAACAAGCTGCTGTTGGCAAAGAACCTAAATTGGATTTCCCAACTTCTGACATTAAGTCTGACTAGGGCCTAAACTGGCCCCACCATAACTTAGTCTATAGATTCTTCTGCTTATTTCTGGCTGTTAGAGTGTGATGAAATGCTTATTCCCCCTCAGACTGAAAACAGGAGAAGAAACAATAGCATATGAAAGCAAATGTTGACCTGCAGTGACCATATCAGTACATTTGTCGTTTCTTTTGTGCCGTAGCAGAGTTAAAATAGCGGAAAAACAAATCACAGAATCACAGAATCGCTGAGGTTGGAAGGGACCTCTGGAGATCATCTAGTCCAACCCCCCTGCTCAAGCAGGGTCACCTACAGCACATTGCACAGGATTGC
>NW_020449251.1:0-2159 GCF_003343035.1 Apteryx rowi | reverse complement strand
AGCTCAGCCCCTCCATTACCTACAGCTCCAGGAACAATTTAGGATTCACATTGCCCAGGGATAGTCCTCCAGTTTGCCTCCCTTCTGCACCAATGCCTCAAAAGGAAGAGCAGTTTGCAGTGCACACCAGGGCACTGAGTCCCATGCAAATGGGGGGAAGTTTAACTCGGAGGTATCAGCTGCAGGTGGGAGTGTTGGGCTGCCCCGAGGTCTTGTTCCCTCAGAAGTCACTTGAGATATCCCATATTGGGTAAGCAGCATCACCTCTAGTGCCTCATGCTACCTGAGCCATCCCACTGTCACCTTGGCTCCAATGCCCTGCCAAAGAGGACAGAAGGAGAAGACACAAACCCCTACCAGGAACCAGCTGTTTCATTATCTTTCTTGCCACTGGTGTCATCTTTTCCCATCTCTTGTTCCCATGTCAGCTTCACAGGTGCCATGGGTGGTTTTCTAGCTGTACCCTCAAACTTGTACCTGGAAACAGGAAAAAGACACCAGTCTAAAGGGAGGGCACCACACTTCCTTTGCCCCTTGGGTGAATAATGAGGACACAGGGGCATTTGGGAGCTACTGGGAAGTCCATCTTTTTCCAAAGCAGAATATGAAGAATACGCCAGATGCTGGAGGAGTGCAGTAGCAAGCTGAGTGACATTGCGAAGACCTCCAGCACCTGGAGGGGCATGAACTCCCTCATCAGGCTCTTTGAGAGCTTTCCTAGCCTTCCTGTGAGAAAACTCATTTTAACCCAGATCCTCTGTGCTGCCGTTGGGACCATCTCTCYTCTCCTGTTCATGTTCATGTCCAGGCAGAACACAATAGTCTCCTTTCCTACAGCTTTCCAGCACCATTTCTAATTCCCATCTCACCCTCCAAATCACTTGCAGGCCCTCCCAAGCTATGTCCATCCATCTGTAAAAAGGAACCTCCATCTCCCAGACAAGTAATGGAACAAAACACTGAGCACAATGGGAGCCAGGACAAAGCTCGCCAAAACCCCACTGGGCACAGGCTTCACTTTGGCCTAGATAGGCCTCCCCGCAAAAAACTTTTGACCCCAGAAAACACATTCAGGACACATTTGATTCATGCAGGTCTCACAGAAGACATGAAAATGTCCCAAGCCAGCAACTAGTAGGGACCTGCACTTTGATGCACATTTCAAAGAGTTACTCTCAGATGAATTTCTGAGCAGCCTTCACAAGCACTGGTAGCACAATGCTACCAAACATGCCATGAGAAGCTGCTCGCTTGCCCACCCAGGGGCTAAGAAGCAAACATACTCACTCAGGAAAGATGATGACCTGGCCAGAATGGGTCTAAGAAGCAGTGGTTTTGGTGCCTGAGAGGACTGAATCCCTCATCTCTGGCATCTGCAAGGTGAGAGACATGTGAGGCGATGCCAAGAAAATTATCTCAGTGCTCACAAGGGCAGCAATCTTTTCCACTGCTCAGAGAAGAAGCCGCCTCACTGAAATGCTGAATTTTTCCATTCCTCTCAACAGCCCCTCAGTTATGAAGCACAGAAGCTGGAGAGAAATTAAGGAGAAAGGCTAAAACACTGTCAGGCTTTTTGCAAGGCTGAGAATCCAGAGACTCAGTCAGGAGACCAGGTCTTTCCTAATGCAGAAGCTGATGGAGGCAAGCACAGGAGAAGGCATTGCACTGGCTGGGGTTCCTGGCGGCTGTGTTTTCCCTGCTGGCTTGATGTGGGGTTAACCCCACAGTCTCTCCTAACATTCAGACAACTGCCTCTGCACCATAGAGGAATGGAAAGGCAAATCAGGTAACAACTGGGAAGGCCAAACCTCTGGGGCGTGCTCAAGGGGCAGCTGAGGGTCCTGCTCTGGGAACCACTGCAACAAAGGCTGGAGAAAAGGCCCTGGCACAGAGAATGGACTGAAAAGACACCATGGACTAGGACAGAAGGAAGAGACAGAGCTGGGAAGCCTACAGGCCTACAGCCTGCTTGCATCTCTGCCTTAACCCTCGAGGGGCTCACCTCAGCCTGCTTTCACATCTCACCTTTCCAGATGCACCTGAAAGACCAGCATGAAGGACAGGGCTGCACTAGAGACCTGGGGAAGGGCATTGGGCTCAAATGATTCTCTCTGGGACATGCTGCAACCACGACTGCCAGCGTGCAGATGAACACATAA
>NW_020449250.1:0-2203 GCF_003343035.1 Apteryx rowi | reverse complement strand
CTGAAAATGCAGTTGTGCAAAACAAGGACAGGCTATTCTAAGCATAAGGAAAGTGTCGGGATGATAAACCACATAAGCACAGAATCAAATCAATGTTAATGGCCACTAGCTGGTATTTAACTTATTTTCATTTCTCTTTTCTTTCCATTTTTCCACCTAGCCTGCTTGGCTAATAAAATTTCCATTACAAGGGAGAAGCAGAGGCATGATTCTATGCTACATCAATTACTATGACTTTACTGTGACATACTGGTATTCAGCTGATCCCAGAAGGCTATACTGATGCTTTGGATGCAGTTAATTTTTGACTGATCTAACTCACTCCAGTACTGCATGTAAAATGCTCATAGACATTTGAATAATTCTATTACATGTAGGAGATTACTGCATACAGATCATTTGAAATTAATTGCTAAGTTGTTTTAGCAAATGTAATACACCATTCCAGTCCTATTGTGGTAACAGTTATGTAGTTGCTTTACAGAGTAAACTAATGAAATAAATGAACTCTGACTAATACGTAGCACAACAGGGCTGAAAAAGCATAGATCACACTGTAGACTTCTCTGCCACTACAGGGATTGGCAAGTTCACTCTACAATTGCAAAACTGAACATATGAGATGAGTGACCTCATATAAAGGATTTGTTTCACTGGCTGCAGGTGATCTTAAGGAAGGTGACTTTTAAAAGAACCGATACAAGATGGCTGGTTTGCAAAATCTGAGGACAAAGAGATCACAAGAGGTTGCTGGCTTTTGTTTTGTTTTTTTGTCTGGTCGGTTTTTCCTAAGAGCTGTCTCATTTAGCACAACTTGCTACTCACAGAAAGCGAATTTCATATTTTGAACTTCTGGCTATCGCCCAGTAAGTCACATATCACATTCAGTTTGCAGGCCAGCTCTGACATCAATAATCGAGATTTTCAGGCAAGTCAGTTAGTGCAAAGATTGAGGAGCTGGCTTTTAGCAAGAAGGGTAAGAGTTTGAAGCTCTGCAGGTTAGGACCTGGAAAAAGGAATTGCAAAGCTAAAGCAAAGGATGTGGCCAGGCACAAAAGGGGGTTTTACTAGCCCGGATGAAAGATGCTTACTTCTGGAGGCTGACTGCAACTGTGGTCTCCAACTCTCCCCCAGGAGGACTGCATCCATATTTCAAAATATTACTCCAAAGTACAGAAACCCACTACTGTGATAGTTCCAGTAGGGTCAGCAGCCCAGAGAGCTGCAGGTGTCAACATAGTCACTGTACATTTCTTTTAACTCGGACCCTTGCTTACAAGGATATCAGGACGCTTCTTACCTTCAGTAAATGATCACCAGTAGTTACAATCTAAAATTCTTATTAAAAATGCAGAAAAATACACCATGAAATGAAAAAGCAATACTTAATCCTGTATTTATATAACTTTCTTTGTAGAATTTTTTTTTTTTAAACACATGATGCTACCTGATAGCAATCTTGTAATTTAGTTTCAACTCCTGCTTCAAAGCTAAAAGGGATTGGATCTGCTAAAGTCCAAGATGACTTAACCGGACACACACATGCCGATGCAGAAAGAACAAGAGAAAACACAGAATCTATGCAAACACTGACTTCTACTTTTATCCTTACCGAAGAATAGACAGGTGCAGCAAACAGCCTTAGCATCTGCTCCGAGACCTGGAAACTTGTACCAGCACTGGACTGCTTAGGGAATTGATTTCAGCCGCTCTTTTGGTTACAAGTTCACAGCTATACTACAATAGATGGTATTTGGCCAGCACAAACACATTTCTACTTAAAAAGCRGAAAGAACAAAGAAGAAAAGGAAGGAGTATATTACGGAGGGGAAAAGGACATACAAGGGAGCAAGCAACAAAAGCAAAGCAAGTCTCATCTTTGAGGTGGCTTCAGCCAAAGCCAGGAGAATGGGCAGCGTCACTTGGATTCTATCTCTAGGCCAGGATACTGAGATCATCAAGTAAGCTCAGGCCCAGCAGCATCACTGCAAGTCTGAGGAGTCACCACTAGGCACAATCCCATGAATAGCCTGTCCTCCCATGAACTTTCCTGTGTGGTTGCAGGGCCAGGACTTCTTTGTTTGCTATATCATGTACAGATTTTTCAAAGGAAGGTATCCTTTGCAAGTTTCCTCTCCAAAGGTTTTTAATGTGGTTTAGTTTCAGGTAGCCGGTCTGAAGGTTTTATTCGCAATCCAGACCA
>NW_020449249.1:0-2210 GCF_003343035.1 Apteryx rowi | reverse complement strand
GGGGGGAAAAAAATCATTTAATGAAAGTGAGAACTGGCATAAACCTTCTTCACTCCCTAATCAGATTTTTTCTAGGTGCTTACTGTCTCAGAGGAGATTTTTTCCTAATTACTGCTCCCTCACTTCCTAAAGTAACTCCATTTCACTTCCTTCCTATGACCCTCAAGTAGTCACCTTCACTGGCTACTTCTGTATTACTAAATAAAACAGGCCAGGGTCTGCTCCCTGGGCTTCACAGCAAGTAGCATGACCCAGCTGGTACCCATGCAACTAAGTCCTGCCAAGCAGGGTGGTCTTACCCCTGCTGTGTCTCGGGAATGGTCCCTGGCCTATGCTGTGCACTGAACCAGGACCAGACTCTGTCCGGCAGAGCAGTAGCTGGCATAGGCCAAGGCTGCCAGGAAGCGTGCTAACGATTAAGCCGGCTACCGGCCAGGACCTGCGCCCATGCTTTGGCCTTGACAAATTTATTAATAGAGATACTGAATGCATTGCCTTTCCCATAGCCCTGCTGCTGTTTCTCCTTCCTGCAATTTTCAGAAGTGTTTGTTCATTGTTACTTCAAATAAATGAAAGAAAAACTCATACAAATTATTTGTTCCCCTGAATAATTCAAGAAATGGGCTCATTACTTCAGCCTTGGAGATAACAGACCAGCCCTCTCGCATTTTGGAACAAGTATATGTAACATCTAATGGCTTTTCACCAACAAGACTTCCAATTACAAGAATGTAAATCCAGACAAACTCCACTGAAGTCAAGTCTTCTATTCTTGATTTACTCCCTTATAACTTAAGCACTGTAGCTGCATTGCGCTAGAAAAATAGAGGAACTTTTCAAGTCTCAGAAGTCTGAATTTCTCAAGATGACATATGTGGCTATGATTTCCTGTGCGAAGGACAAATTATCAGGAATGTTTCTGCAGAGCTGAGAGATGCCAGAAACCAATTTTTGTGATCTACATTTCAACAGTTATTCCTATCCTGTTTTAACTTTTGTGTAAGTAATAAGGATGGATGAACCTGCTTCCCTTCATTTTTCAGTCTCTCTCTATTTTCACTCTTCATTAGCTTTTGCCTTCTCTGTTCTCTTCCCCTTTCTCACAACCTCTTATTAGCAGAATATGAAGTCATTTATTATCAGCCTGAGTCAAACTTTCAAAACTACAATGTTCAAGTGGGTCCTACATTAGGCATGAACTAGTCTGAACTAGTCTATTCAAAATGAGTGCTATATCATCATTTTGGTGCCTAAGAGTATCTAGGCCGGGAGAACTGTGTAAGATCATTTTTCTGATGAGGTCTTCCATAAGCAGAGAACATCTAATCTGTTTGTACTGAGTAGGATGTGGGTAGTTCCCAACTGCATGCAGCAACCTGCCATTCATGAAAGTCCCAGATCTGTTTTGGAGGRCTCTGTGTCTGTCATGGGAGAAATAAGACAGATGAATGTGAGGAAATAGTTGAAAGGCTCAGCTTCCACTAGAATAAATCTGAATAGCCTTGAGCTGACAGATGTAAAAGGACAATTGTTTAACAACTTCCTTTTTACCAAGAGACAATATTCCAAGCCCCTGTAAAATACAATACACTGTACAATATAAACACAGTCTAAGTATGCTTAGTAAATTAAATAACTAGGATAAGAATATTTGGATAGCTGGCCTTATTTTCTTGATTTCTAATTTTCCAACAGAGCAGAAATGTTGGCTAGATCTCAGCTTACAAACATCTTAGTTAATTTAAATCTCCATTCCTATTATCACTTACTGAGCCTCCTAGTAAGCTGAGTAGGTTTGCTAGTTCCACCGAATAGTTTTGCTTAATAGAATACTATTTATCTTGGCCATTAAGAAGTTCTCTATGTCAAGCAGAACTTCCCATATTGAAAAGTCAAAATTTGAAGAAAAGATTGAAAAGTGCTTCCTAGAATAAAATGAACAGAGACATTTTCAGATTGTCATACCCCACAAAATAGCAGAATACCCATGTTCCGTGAAAGGTAAGTTCAGTCCTTTGTGTCCTTGGTCTCTTCAATCAGTTGTTTGAACTCAGCAGTGCAGGAAAGGGACAGAGAAGGACAACGCTACTCAGTAGATGCATGATCAAGTCCAATCTTTATGTGAGAGAGCAACTGGAATGTATTGAGCTGTGCCTAGGGGTGGATGAAGAGCGAGTCGAGAGCTTATGGGTAAGGATCAAAGGGCAGGC
>NW_020449248.1:0-2136 GCF_003343035.1 Apteryx rowi | reverse complement strand
CCTCGACGACAACGTGCTCAACTACGGCGTCCCCGCGCACCGCGGTGAGTCCCCGCGTCCCCCCCGTCCCCGTGTCCCCGTGTCCCCCACGGGGGTCCCCCATGTCCCTTGGAGTCCTCCACATTCCCCAGCTCCCTTGGGGTCCCCCGTGTCCCCGTGTCCCTCGGGGTCCTCCACATCCCCATGTCCCTAGGGGTCCCTCATGTCCCTGTGTCCCTGTCCCCACTGGGGTCCCCCATGTCCCCCTGTCCCCACTGGGGTGCCTGGGTCCCTGTCCCCTATGGGGTCCCCATGTCCCCATCCCCTATGGGATCCCGGGATCCCTGTCCCCTACGGGGTCCCCCATGTCCCCATGTCCCTTGGGGTCCTCCACATCGCCGTGTCCCTTGGGGTCCCCCATGTCCGCACGTCCCCATGTTCCTCAGGCTCCTCCATGTCCCTGCTGGGGTCCCCATGCCCCTGTCCCCTATGGGGTCCCCGATGTCCCCGGGTCCCCGCTGGGGTGCCCGGGTCCCCATCCCCTACGGGGTCCCCCATGTCCCCATGTCCCCGCTGGAGTCCCCGTGTCCCCATGCCCCACGGGGTCCCCCATGTCCCCGTGTCCCCGCTGGAGTCCCCGCGTCCCCATGCCCCACGGGGTCCCCCATGTCCCCGTGTCCCCGCTGGAGTCCCCGTGTCCCCATGCCCCACGGGGTCCCCCATGTCCCCGTGTCCCCACCGGGTCCCGGCACCGCGGTCGCCGCGCCGCAGACATCGACGAGTGCGGGCTCTTCGGCGAGGAGATCTGCAAGGAGGGGAAGTGCGTGAACACGCAGCCGGGCTACGAGTGCTACTGCAAGCAGGGCTTCGACTACGACAGCAACCTCCTCGAGTGCCTCGGTGGGTCCTGGGGGGTGCCATGGGGTGCCATGGGGTGCCATGGGGTGCCATGGGGTGCCATGGGGTGCCATGGGGGCCGGGGCGCCGCGGGGGGCCGGGGCACCCAGTGCTACTGCAAGCAGGGCTTCGACTACGACAGCAACCTCCTCGAGTGCCTCGGTGGGTCCTGGGGGGTGCCATGGGGTGCTATGGAGTGCTGGGGGGTGCTATGGGGTGAAGGAGGGTGCAGGAGGGTGTAGAAGGATGCTATGGGGTGCTATGGGGTGCAGGTGGGTGCAGGAGGGTGCAGAAGGATGCTACGGGGTGCTATGGGGTGCAGCAGGGTACTATGGGGTGCAGTGGGGTGCAGTGGGGTGCAGGGGGGTGCTCTGGGGTGCTCTGAGACCCCCCCCCCAGATGTGGACGAGTGCCTGGACGAGTCGAACTGCGTGAACGGGGTGTGTGAGAACACGCGCGGGTCGTACGTGTGCACCTGCCCCGCGCCCGCCGTCTACGACCCCGCGCAGAAGAAGTGCCTGGCGCCCGCCGAGGCGGGTGAGTGCCCCGGGCGCACGAGGGCGTGCGAAGGCACGCGAGGGTGTGCGAGGGTGTGCGAGGGCTCAGCCTGCGCCCCGGGGCCATGCGAGGGTGTGCGAGGGCCACACGCAGCGTCTGTGCAAGGTTGCATGAGGGCGCGGGGACTGCATGCAGGGTCCATGTGAGGGTGCACAAAGGTGCAGGAGCCACGTGCAGAGCCTGTGCGAGGTTGCACGAGGGTTGCGGGGGCAGCGTGCGAGGATGCATGAGGGTGCAGGGGCCCATGCAAGGTTGCACAAGGGCGCAGGGTCTGTGTAAGGTTGCACGAGGGTGCAGGGTCTGTGCAAGGATGCATGAGGGTGTGGCGGCCCCTGAGAGGTTGCACGAGGGTGCAGGGGCCCGTGTGAGGATGCACGAGGGCACGGGGACCCATGCAAGGTTGCACAAGGGTGTGGGGGCCCATGCGATGTTGCACGAGGGCGCGGGGGCCTGTGCAAGGTTGCACGAGGGTGCAGTGTCTGTGCAAGGTTGCACGAGGGCGCGGGGTCTGTGCAAGGTTGCACGAGGGCGCAGGGGCCCATGAGAGGTTGCACGAGGGTGTGGGGGCCTGTGCGAGGATGCACGAGGGTGCAGGGGCCCATGAGAGGTTGCACGAGGGTGTGGGGGCCTGTGTGAGGATGCACGAAGGTGCAGGGGCCCATGCAAAGTCGCACGAGGGTGCAGGGTCTGTGCAAGGTTGCA
>NW_020449247.1:0-2156 GCF_003343035.1 Apteryx rowi | reverse complement strand
GTGGGTGTGCCACCCTGCTCCAAACACTTCCCCACCAACCAGGGCTCGGAGGCAAGAGCACTGGGAAGGCAGAGCTTGCCTCTGCATGCCTAGGGCAGCCCCACAACAAGTGCACGGCTCTCTTGCCTCACCTCCACAAGCCTACACAAGGTATCCTAACACCTTACCACTAGGACTGTGAGGCTGCTGCAAGGAAGGACGGTGGGTGTGACGTGGGTGGTTCGAACGTGACGTGGGTGTGATGTGGGTGATTTGAACATGACGTGGGTGTGACGTGGGTGATTCAAACGTGATGTGGGTGTGATGTGGGTGTGATGTGGGTGTTTCAAATGACACGTGGTTGTGACATTGGAAATTCGAACATGTCGTGGGTGTGACGTGGGAAATTTGAACTTGACGGGGATGTTACGTGGGTGGTTCAAACGTGCTCTGGCAGCTCTCTACTGTGAGGGCCACGGCTTTGAAAGCTTTGATGCAAGCCCATAGGCAGAAGGGATTTCCCTAAGTGCTCAGAAAGACCCAGGGAGGACTTGTGGATGCCAAGGGAAACCCATCCCACCCACACCAAACCCACTGCTCTTCCCGGTGACCTTCCTGGACCCTTCGGCTGGGAGCTGAAGGAGTCATAGGGGCACAGCCACAACCCAGATTTGCCTCCATTAGCTTTACAACATGTCATAGCTTCAAGCAAGCTCTCTCAAGCAACACTTCCCATGCCCCTGGTGCATAGAGAAGACTTTGGGTAGATGCACAGGAAACAGGGGAGAGAAAGAGCAGAGATGGCAGGGTGCTGTTTTGGGACTCACAACACCATAGAGGGAGTGCCACAGGCTGAATAAACAGCCAAAAGAAGTAAABGAGTCCTTCCTTTTGCAGTGACTTGGAAAGACACACCTCTGAGTATTCAAGGGGGATGGAGTCTCCCTTCTGCAAGATTTGCCCCAGGACTGTGCAGAGACAAGGAAGAGCAGGAAGGTTGCTTGTAGGGACACTCTCAAGCTTCAGCAGCTGCAGAGCTGGGAGCTGGTCATCTCACCAACTTCTGAATGAACCCAAATGCAGCTCCTGAGGCACTGCACTGCTTTCCAGGCTCTGCACTGGAGCCTGGACAACAGCACTGCAGTGTGTGGGCATGTCCCAAGAAGCCCAGAGTCACAAAATGTGGAAGATCCAGGATGCCAGGCTGTACAGAGGCTGGAGAGCCAGGGTGCCAGGGACTGTACCCAGGGGAGAAATACTGCTCCAAGGTGACACTGAAAAGCATGAGGACCAATTGAAACCCAGAGATAAGAAATGGCTTTCCCCAGACTCAGCCAGAAGGAAAGCTGGGCAAATTTTGTGAGAAATGGGAAAACTTCCCCAGATTTGCTACCTGGCCTGACCCATGGCTTTGGAGCCTGCCAGGGACTAGGGTCCTGGGCAAAGTCCTCCCAAAGATGTGTGTTAAGAGCATGTTTGCTCTTTTCTGGCATAGCATCTCTACCTTAAGCACCACAGACAGAGGAACCTTGCTGAGGACTTCTAAAAGCAAAGAGCCTGCTTTGGTGCCTAAAGGAGGAAGGCTACATCCTGTCCCGTATTATCCTACATCCTACTTCTACAAAAAGAGCCACCCACAGAAGAAATCTGTTTTGAGGCTCACCAAAGCAACTCAGCCTGTGGCCACAGTTTGTGCTATTTCATCCCACGTGACTTGGATCCTGTAAAAATGCCAAACCCCAAACCAACCCCCAAACCTCAGATTCCTGCACAGGTCTGCCCACTGCAGCAACCCGTCGGTGAAGGGGTGCAGAAGTGACTTCTCTAGTGCCCTATTTGAGATATTTCACTGCCTGTAGATGTTCTTGAAGGATTTATCAGAAATTGTGGAAAATAATTGCAGTTAAGGGAAGAGACTGCTTTCCAGGAGATACTGGGAAATCTCTCTGCTCTCTCCCTGGCTGTACCATCTCCATGGCAGTGACCTGTTGAGCCCCCAGATGACATGAGCTGAGGTCACAGTGGGATGTGCCCCATCACAAGGAGGTCTCCCCAGTGTCATGGGGGGGGTCCCTCACTTCCTTGTGAGGCCCAGGTGCTGCTGAACACTGCTCATGCACATCCCACAGCTGCCCTTCATAGTGGCTCTATGGCAAGGAGAGGGGACAGGAGGCAGT
>NW_020449246.1:0-2225 GCF_003343035.1 Apteryx rowi | reverse complement strand
CACGCACCTGCTATCGTTGGACACCTGCCAGCTGTTGCCCAGGCTGGTGGAGTCTGGCTCCAGCACCCCCTCCGGGTTCAGGAAGTCGTCTGCTGCCACCCCGTTGTAGTTCCCACACATGCCACAGACCTTCTGCCCAAAGGTGCTCGGGAGCGTCACCTCCACCCGATGCTTCCCGTCAAACTTCACTCTCAAGCCAAAGTCTGTTGAGACCACGGTGTAGAACCCACTGGACGAGACCTGCACGCCTGCTGATGGGGTGCAGGGCACAACCTCTTCCACTCCGTTGACCTGGAAGGACAGAAGCCAAGGCAGGGTTGCTGCAACCCATTTGGTACGGCTCTCTCTCCTCACAGTGCCCCACCGTCGCTCCCCCTCGGGCTTACCGTCACCACTCCGCCCTTCCCCAGCCTTATCCGCTGGCCGGACACATCGACGTCCACGTACTGGACGTAGGACACGCGAGTGTTGCTTCCCCTGTGCTCGTTGGCTGCTTCCACGTTGAAGTAGGGCAGTGAGCTGTTGCTCTCGCACAGCTTGGAGAGGGTGTAGGTGCAGGTGCCCATGAAGTGGTGTAGTTGCTTGTCAAACGTGTGGTAGTGAGGGTCTCCTTCCACCACACAGGTCCCTGACGGAGGGAAGGCCAGAGGAAGCGTTCCATTAAACAGCTCCTGCCGCCTCTTCTCCCCTGCCCACCCTGCAAAAAGCACTGCAGCCCCATGACTGCTCTACTCTATTCACCTGAGCCTGGCACGGGTGTTGGTGTTGGAGTCCCTGTCGAAGATGGGGTGGCGCTGGGGCTTGGTGATGGTGTAGGCCCATCGCCTATGAGAGAGACAATGCACATGCAAACTCACTCCTCCCTCACAAGCTCCTTTCCAGGGCAGAAACGACACGGACTGCCTCAACAAGCAACAACTTTCCCTCAAGTCACCCTTCCCCACGCAGGAAACAAACCTGGGCAGTATCCCTTCTCGATGGACAGATCATCCAATGCTACATCGCTCCGGAAATCTTCACCCCATTCTCCTTCAAGGACAATCTAGGGAAAGGGTTGGTTTCCAGCATTAGCTCCAGTCGTATACATGAAGCGCCATTTCAAAGCACGGTCCGCCTCAGAGGGCAGTCAGAGCCCCTGCCCTACCTGCATGTTTCCTGTGCTGTGCACCGTGACCTCTCCCAAGTTCCATCTGTCCCCATGGTTCCCAGCACTGCTCCAGATCATCACTAGCTCTTCGTTCTCAGCCACGTACACCCGCAGGGCCATTGTTTCAGCCACTCCATACATGTGATACCAGAAGCGGAAGCAGTGCGGTCCTTCTGAACTGCACACCGGACTGACCAGCTGAGCCACAAAACCGGGGAAGGCATTGCTGCCTTGCAGGTAGATGTAGTGGCCGTCTGAAACAAAGCGCAAGCCACACTGACGTGCACCATCAAAACCGGACAAAGCACTCTGCAACAACCCAAGCACCGGCTCGGCAGCACCCCCTGCTGCCGCTCAAGGCAGGCGAGGGCGCGGAGCGCAAACAGATGTCACATCCTTCTCTAGCCACAAACACCCAGCCTTGAGTCTACCTACGGACCCTGCTCCCCGTGGGCAATGCCAGATGGACGGTTTCGGCTGGGAAACAGCATCACTTCCGTCTCTCCAAAGCATCGCCATAATCCTAGCCTGACTCGGCAGCTTTCAGACCCATTCATCATCGGTTTCTAGAGAAGCCAGCGTCTCCTGACAGACACCCATTCCTCTTCCCCTGAGAAGAGTCTGGCCATCAAGCTTTGCATTACTTCCCCCCTCCCACAGTAGATCCTTGCCTGCCCTGGCGGTACCACAGGCTGATTCTCAGGGCTGCAAGGCTTCCTAAAGCAAGGGCCTAGCCCTGGGGAAGGCTGCCACAAGCAGCTCTGGATCAAGCCCAGGAAGCCTGTGGCCTGTGTTTCCTGCCAGAAGAGGCTTCTCGCCCTCTCCCCAGGGATACCCCTCTGCCTGAAGGACCACCATGTACCAGCTGCTGTTCCTACCTCCTGTTGTGTGGTCATAGGAAGGGCCGGTATCTGGCGAGGGTGTTGGTCCTTTGTGCCTTATCCAGTCAATGCTGCTGGAGTCTGCCTGTACCCACTCACAGAAGTCAACGTCAAATGTGCAGGAGAAATTGCAGGCTGTAGGGGAAGCTGGATATGGTGCAGAAAGAAAAGCAGAATTTCTACAGTGAGGGCGGGGC
>NW_020449245.1:0-2195 GCF_003343035.1 Apteryx rowi | reverse complement strand
TGCCTCAGTACCCCTGTTTTCCTCTGGACTCTTTGGGAGACCTTGGTTGTTCTCTTTTGGCTTCTTTTAGTTGCTCTCTAGTTTCCATAAGAGATGTCTAATCTGTTCTGGATTCCTCTTTAGAGCTTTGCTGTTCTGCATAGGTCTCTGTTGGTCTTGTAGAGCTCTGAGGAAGTCCTTTATTTTACTCTGGACTATTCTTTCAGCATTTCTTTTGTTCTCAAGCTCTGTTTTGGCCCTTTAAAGCTTTAGGAACCATATAGTGGCTTCAGAACCCCTTCTGGAAGCCTTTTTTGTGCCCTAGAGCCCTGTGGTGGTTCTGCAGTCTTGTTAGCACCCTTCTTGTCTTGTATGTCTCATTCATTTAGAGAAACAGGGGTGATGTTCCCCTGGAGATCTACCCATTCTGCCCACTGACTCCTTTTTCTAATTACTCTAGGTACTATATAGGAAACATCCCTCTTAGGAAGTACTCACATTACAGCAGCAGGCTTGTTCCAGGAGTTTATTTTGATACCTTGGTATGCTACAGGAAATGCTGCCCTGCTAGAACAGCTGTACTATCTGTGGGCTTGAACCAATTAGAGGACTGTGGTATAGTGTGCCCTTTATAGGTTATKTGGAATGTTGTAGCTTTATTCTTAAGCATAAGCAGAACTGATTTCTAGTTTTTAATGCAAAAGCTAGTGCTAGTTAGGGTAAAAAGATAACATACCTGCTGATATTATGGATATAGTATATGAAGTCCCAGTAACAAAGTAGATGGTTTGTTTCATTGAAGAGGTCTGTTTATCCTTTTTGTGCTCTCCATTCTAGATACTGAGGGGAGGAAAAAGCCTTGCTTCTGCCTAGCCCTATGTATTTATGGGTGCCATTGGTTTGCCCCTCCCCTTCCCAGGGTTTGTGGGTAGGAGAGTGGGTGGGGCTTGGGTTACATAAACCCAGGGTCCCTGGCTAGAGAGTTCATTCTGCTTTTGTTCTTCTATGGGAGTAGTGCTCTGGAATTGCCTTGGCAAATAACAGCATTTGAGGAAGTAAAGCTACCAAGGAAGATTTATTGCTGTCTTTAGAGAAGCAAAGACCTATCTTTAATGTARGAGCAAGGGRAGGACTCAAGCTGGAGTTGTGAGTGTGCCAAAGAACTGCTTGTAGCAGGCATTTTTTGGGGGGGGTTAGTGTCTCAGTGTGGGGTGTGCAGGGGTGGAAGAGGGCTTGTGAATGCCCGGTTTTATGTTCTGTTACTTGTCAGTATTGTTTTCTGGTGTTTTTGTGTTTACTGTGGAAGGGACACAGCTTCATCACTGGACTCTTTGAAGATGATCGGAATTGAAGAATTGTTTGTCCCTGTCTGAGACTGCAGACAAGAGGACACAGCAGAGGTCCTGGGAAAACTTTTTCTTCTATATTTATATCCTTGTGGTGTGTGTGTGTGTGTGTGTGTGTGTGGTGTCTGTTTTTTTTAAGTATCTGCAGTAATTGGGATGTGTGTGAGGTATCAGTGTCATCAGCTAGTCTGGTTTTTGGCTCACTTGGTAGATGATTTGCTGCTCCTCAGAAATACTGTCAGCCCTGTTCAGGGAGAAAGCATGTGGGATTTTTGTGGTATGTAGACTCGCGGAAGAGTCCCGACTTTATCTGAAGAGGGATGGAAGCACCCTCCCACCCTTTAAGTGCAGTATGATGAGAAAAGAAGTCACGTCATTGGACTCCAAATGCAACTGAGTAAGCCCATGTGCCCCGAGGGCTCAGAAACTAACCTACACACAGCTAACGAGCTCAGCTCTTTTCCTCACCAAGCCTCAGCACTGAGAGTGAATTAAGTGCTGGACTTCTGTGGAGCAGGARGAACAATGGGCAGTGTTGCTTGCCAGCTCCTTTCTTATGTTCATGGCCCTGAAGTCACTGGCACATGGTCTTTGGTGGCTCTGCTTCTGACTTCTACCCTGGCTTTTGGGGCTGTATGCTTTGCTTTTTCATGTAGTGTGTGGGCCTTTTCCAGGAATGTTTGAGGATTTCAGGTAAGGTAGAATGGGTGATCAGAATGGCGTTTCAGTTGTTCTAGGGCCGGTCAGTGCTGCCTGGCCACAGTGAAACTTTGCTTTGGTTTTCCAGGTGCCACGGGCATCCCCCCAGCCCCAATGTCTGAGTTTGGAATCCGCACGGAGCAGGCGAGCGGAGCGCCCGTGGGGCTTTGA
>NW_020449244.1:0-2243 GCF_003343035.1 Apteryx rowi | reverse complement strand
TCATTACCCCATTTCTCAGGTCAAAGACTAATCACACGCTTTTTTCTTTAAAGGTCTGGCACTCCTGCTGAACGCCCAGATAGGTATGTGCTTTCTCCCCCAGAATTCATTCCCCTGGGGGTTCATTTTGCCTCATTTCTCCCTTAYGTGGCAACAGAGGAGAAAGGCTCTGGGTGGTAAAGAAACCCAGCAGCCAGAACCACCCTGACACCCGAGCTTGAGTGGACAACAGGTTCCTGGACTGACTCCTTTCCGGAAGTAAAGTAGGAAGGAAACAAACCCATTTTTATCCTTGGAGAGCCAGTTCACTGCAGGATAGCCARCCCTACCTCACTTCCTCTGAACTCCTTCCCCTGCAAGGAAGCATTGCCCAGTCATTTCTTGTCAGATCTTGTTACAATACCCTGCCTTAAGGAATGAGTTTCTCCTGAGCGCAGCCCAGCTCCACATCACCTCCTCCATTTCTCTGCAGGCACTGCCTATGTGCTGTCATGTTACTTCACCAACTGGGCCCAGTACAGGCCTGGCCTGGGRMSCTWCAWGCCTGASAACATTGACCCCTGCCTGTGCAMTCAYCTKMTMTATGCCTTCGCTGGGATGTCCAACAATRAGATCACGACCWWTGAATGGAATGATGAGACCCTTTATAAGTCCTTCAATGGCTTGAAAAACCAGTACGTATCGAGAGCAAAGGGGAYCACTCGTCCTCCCTTTCTTTCCCTTTCTCTGCACAGCGGCAAAGCAATCCATTGATCACTTGGCGATGCCAAGGGAAAGAGGCGGATAGTGACGGGGAGGGCAGGTCAGGCTGCAAGCACCGATCTGCTATGGATGGTGACTGTGACTCGGTGCCCTGCACCTGCTCACTGGATTTTGGACCAAGAGGTCACAGTCTACGGAGCAAAGCCTGCACCAGACTTTTAAGAAAAGCAGGAGCACTGTGCTTTAYGTTGGTCCTCTGTGTACAACTAGAAATTGGTGACACCAAGCCTTTATTCATTGTGAAACATGTTCCTGTCCCTCGCTTTGCAGGAAYGGAAATCTGAAGACCCTCCTGKCTATTGGAGGATGGAATTTCGGAACAGMCAAGTAAGTCCACACCATCTCCTTCTCATAACTGCATCCTGGCAAGGGAGGGAGAGGAGGAAAGGAGCACCAACCGAACCTCCACTCTGTTCTCCTCTGCTTCCCTAGGTTCTCAGCAATGGTTTCCACTCCCGAGAACCGCCAGACCTTCATCAAATCGGTCATCAAATTCCTGCGCCAGTATGAATTCGATGGGCTTGACATTGACTGGGAATACCCTGGGTCCAGGGGCAGCCCATCTCAGGACAAGGCTCTCTTTACTGTTCTCGTCAAGGTAGGCTGAAATAAAAGGTTTCTGACCAAGCCCCTGCTCTGCACGGTTCTRTCCAGAGCCCCAGGGCCTGGGAAGACTCAGCTCAGGGGGTCCATGGTGAGGCCTGCTTCTTGGCATCTCTTAGGAAATGCTGGCAGCCTTTGAGCAGGAAGCCAAACAGGTTAACAAGCCCAGGCTCCTCATCACCGCTGCKGTTGCTGCAGGACTTTCCAACATTCAGGCWGGCTACGAGATTGCTGAGCTTGGAAAGTGAGTAGCAAACTCTCAGATACCGCTGCAATGACTTAGTTGGCGTTCCTTCGCACGGTTAAGGGAAACCTTGCCATTAACTGGCGGAAACCCACTGCATTTCTTGTGGRCTCCCTAGTCTTTTGCGTAAGGTGAGGACGTGAGGGGAACATTGCTTGTTTGGTGGAGAAGGGGACACCTCGGGAAGGGAAGGGTAATAACGGTCTGCATCAAGCCTCTTCAAGCCATTAGAGAGCATCTCTCAGGTCCCAGAATGCAAGCACATTTCCCACCCCACACCGACCTCTCCCTCCCTCCTCCGGCATAGAGGAAGCGGCTCTAGCGCTTACAATGCTTGCTCAAAAGAGGTCTTGAAGRACGTGAGTGTATGGCCAGGGATGCCACAGGGCAAACGGCCAGCACTAAAGCAACAAGCAGTATTGGGTGAATCAACGGGCCGGGACACAGATGCATGCAATGTTCTCCACAGCTACCTGGACTACTTCCACGTGATGACATATGACTTCCATGGTTCATGGGATGGAYRCACCGGAGAGAACAGCCCTCTGTACAAAGGCCCAGCTGACACTGGCAGCAACATCTACTTCAATGTCGTAAGTATATGTTGGGATCCTGTGTCACAAGTGTCAGGTCT
>NW_020449243.1:0-2227 GCF_003343035.1 Apteryx rowi | reverse complement strand
AGGTGCCATCCCACAGTGCCCGGACAAGAGGAGCAGAGCTGGTTTGGGGATGGTAACTGGGGTCAGGCACAGTCCAGCAATGGCGAGACAAGACTGTAGGGCTCCCACGAGCTCTGCTTTGCATGGGAGCTTGGACTGGAGACCTCCAGAGGTCCCTTCCCACCAAAACTCCTCTGCAATTCCATGAATTCTTGATCCTCAGCCCTGGCTCTGGCACAGCTGACAGGGGAATGAGAGCACCTGGGGCAGGGCAGAATGAGTCTGGCTGGGAGAGCGTTGGGGGAAAATCCAAAGGTCCTTCCCTGGCTCAGTCCTGACCTTTGGAAAACTCCTTCATGCACCCCGAGAGGCTGCATCTGCCTCTTCCACCCTCCCTGTGCTCCCCTCCCATTGGCCAAACTGAAGTCCATCAACGCCTGAAGACTCTCTTCTCTGTGGTTACCATAGGGAGGTCCTTCATCAGCCCCACGCTGACTTTTCCACCCCCAGGCTTTGCCGTTGCATATGCCTGGGTCTGCCCGCTTGCCTTCACCACAGTCACAGCTGCACTGAAGCCCATGAAAATCCCAGTGCTCCTACCCTCGAGCAGGCATCCATCCTGAACCTGGAGCCTGCCTGGCCACAACTGCATCACCCGTCCAGTGCCCTGGCCGTGCAGATGAGGGCAGGGGTCTTCGTCCCAATTTCCCTGCTCCTCCCCCTGATCCTGGCACTTCTGCTGCTGTGCCCATGTCAAACCCTCCTGCTGCCAGACTCCATCCAGGGCTGCACCGGAGCCGTTCAGGAATGGGCTGAGGTGAAGCTGGCCACACCAGGGTGGGTCAGGAAGAGGGCAGCTCCCACAGAATCACAGAATCACAGAATGGCTGAGGTTGGAAAGGACCTCTGGAGATCGTCTAAGTCCAACCGCCCCTGCTCAAGCAGGAACACCTAGAGCACGTTKTACAGGATTGCATGCAGGTGTGTTTTGAATATCTCCAGAGAAGCAGAAGTGACTTCAGAATCACCAGCCGAGCCACCTGCCTCCTGCTGGCCTGTCAGCTGCTGACACAGAACTGATTTGACACTGGAGATTTCCTGGCACAGCTCTTGCAGACAGCCGTGACCTCCCCGCCCACACCCTGGCCATGCAGCTGCTGCCGCCTGCAGCTGCCCCCTGCCTCCCCCAAGGCTCAGCCAGCTCCTGAACGGCCTCCCTGACTCACCCCATGGCCTCACAATGATCATAGTGCAGCAAAACACCCATTACAGACCAGTTATTGCTCCAAGAAAAGATCAGCTTCTGCCCATGTGGTACCTACAGCTAGCCCATGAAACTTAGGAATTGGAGAAAGGCCTGCAAGTAATTCTGGGTGACATTTCCTAACAGGAGGATTGCATGGGAGCAGCGATGATGGAGCTGAAGACAGCAGGGCCTCATGTCGCAGGCAGAGGCAGAAGCCTTCCCGCAACTCAGAAGTCTGGTTCCTTCCCCAATGCTGAACAGACCCAGCAAATCCTCCACACATCCAGGACAACCGGCATTCTCCTATTGGTGCCCTGACAATTTGAGACACGGGGAAGGACTCAGGCAAGAGCATCTCAGCTGGTGAAACCAGCTGGTGAAACCAGCAGCTCTTTACCCCAACCTGTGAGCAGGGCTAATAACAATGGCCAGTGAAGGACTGGCTGTCCATCAGCTTCCAAGGCCCTGCAAAAGCCAAACAGCTTGCATGGACAGAGCTGCACTGGAAACACCCTTCATGTGGAAATAGAAGAGAGAGACAGACAGCTCCTGTGGGTCCCAGACTGGACTGTGCTTCTGTACGAAAGTCTATAAAAGCCTTGATGCAAGGCCCTAGAGAAGAGGGATTTTCCTGGGAGCTCAAAGATACCCATGCCGGACTCAGGACATGTCGAGGGAAACCCATCCCACCACACCAAGCCCACTGTCTCCTTCCTGGGACCTTCCTGGGTGCTCAGGCCTGGAGCAGGAGGGGATGTGGGGGCACGGTTGCATCCCGGACTAGCCTCCATCAGGCTTTCAGCTCCACAGCATATCACAGCTTCAAGTGAGCTCTCGAAAGCAACACTTCTCTCATTTGAAGCCATGTCCCTGGTATGGAGAGGAGACTTTGGGTAGACACACAGGAGACAGGGGAGAGAAAGGGCAGACCCCAGAGTACAGAGCTGGGGCTCACAGCACTGTAGAGGGGGTGCCACAGGCTGAATGAGCAACCCAAAGAAG
>NW_020449242.1:0-2227 GCF_003343035.1 Apteryx rowi | reverse complement strand
AGCACCTTGCCCAGGACCGTGTGCAAACTGGTTTTGAATATCTCCAAAGAGGGAGACTCCACAGCCTCTCTGGGCAACCTCTTCCAGTGCTCAGTCACCCTCACAGCAAAGAAGTTTTTCCTCATGTTCAGGAGGAATTTCCTGTGTTTCAGTTTGTGCCCGTTGCCCCTTGTCCTGTCACTGGGCACCACTGAGAAGAGTCTGGYCCCATCCTCTTTACGCCCTCCCTTCAGACACTTATACGCATTGATAAGATCCCCCCTCAGTCTTCTCTTCTCCAGGCTGAAGAGTCCCAGCCCTCTCAGCCTTTCCTCATATGAGAGATGCTCCGGGCCCTTCATCATCTTAGTAGCCCTCCGCTGGACTTGCTCCAGTAGCTCCATGTCTCTCTTCTATTGGGGAGCCCAGAACTGGACACAGTACTCCAGATGCAGCCTCACCAGGGCTGAGTAGAGAGGGAGGATTACCTCCCTTGACCTGCTGGCAATGCTCTTCCTAATGCAGCCCAGGATACCACTGGCCTTCTTGGCCACAAGGGCTCATTGCTGCCTCATGGTCAACTTGGTGTCCACCAGCACTCCCAGGTCCTTCTCCACAGAGCTGCTTTCTAGCAGGTCAGCCCCCAGCCTGTCCTGGTGCACAGACCTGATGTGCCCTGGAGACTTAGTAGTGCTACTGAATCTCCAAGACCTGGTACCCTCAGGATGCCAGGAGTCTCTCAAAGCTGCTCAAGGCCATCAGCACGCACTGGCATCAACAAAGGGTCGCATACCCCAGCCACATGCAAGAAAGCAATGGCTGCTCTCTTCAAAGAACACACACACACACACACACACACACACAATGCCTGAGAAATCCTCCTGGCACGTGCACACTGCCCCTTTGTCAGACCTTCCCGTTCAGCAGCACCTCGCGCCCCTTTGGGCACTGCAGCAAAGGCAGTGTCTTTCTCACACAGTTCGTAGTCTTTGGCTAAGCCTTTGGCCGCCTGAGAACCCGAAGGCTGACCGGAATCAGGCCTCCAAATCGCACCTGGGCGCTAGCCCTGAGGAGCGGTGCTCCCTGCAGGCCCAGCCACATCTTTTCTGGCTCATAGCCGCAGTTGCGTGGGGAAAGAAATGATACTTTGGGAAGCAAAAGGAAAGGCTGGGAATGCAGAGTGGTGCTCACCATTTGCCAGAATCTGCTGGCTGCAGATGAACGAGGTGCGTCTAATTCTGCAGGCTCCAAGGATGCCCAGCACGACAGAGCCTTCAAAAGAAGCATTAGAGTTGAGGCGGCCCATGGCCAGGAGCAATGCATGTGCTGGAGCTTCTGGGCCCCAAGGCAGTGCTCTGGCCTGTAAGGGTTGGGGTGAAGCGGCAAGCAAGGAAGAAGGCCCCTTTGCAGTGCCCAGCTGTCCGCTTTGAAACCTAGCCAGCTTTGGGCATCCTGAACCCACATGCTACCCCATGGGAAAGCTGCCCAGGGCAGCGGCCAGGACAGCTGCCCAGCAGCAGGACGTGGCAGTGCCAGCCTCCTGCTGGCCAGGGGAAGGCAGGCTAAAGCAGGCGGCCGGGTTATGGACGATAGCAACATGTTTCAGCGAGGCAAGAAAGGCCGCCTGTTGGCTCCGTGAACAGGTGTGCAAGCGGTGGGTGCCTCTGAAAGCCCTTGCTCAGCCAGCCCCAGGCAGGTAGGGCAGCAGTGAGTGCTGCACTGCCTTCACGGCACACTGGCGTGGAAGGAACGCCAGGCCCTGCTGATTGGGGGTCCCGGCACACTTGGAGCAGGTGATGACTGCTGACACTCAGCATCACGGCCTCTCCCTGCTCAAAGGAGAAAGGGCAGCCATGCTCAGAGAGACCTTCCTGAGCTAAAGAGCAGCACCATCCCCGCCTGACAGGCCTCTAGTTTAGCCTGCTCTTCTAGGAAGGCGGTGTCCTTCCCCTAACTGAGCGGGAAGAGGTCCCAACAGCTTTGACTGAGTCTCATCCCAGTTTTGTGTGGTTTGGGGGGAATTTGGGGGCTCGCCCTTCACCGCTCGGTGCCTGCCAGGAAAAGGGGTCTTTGGGGAGGGCGAGGTGTGGGGCAGCACGGAGTGAGCCAGAGCAGCGTCCTGGTCGGCAGCGCTGCCTGGGCATGTCTCTGAGCACCCATTTACTGGCTTGGGTGCTCTGGCTGGTGCTTAGGAAAGGCCAAGCCCTGTGCACACATGGCCGTGCCCGGGGAAGGCCTGGCATAGGCT
>NW_020449241.1:1169051-1173893 GCF_003343035.1 Apteryx rowi | reverse complement strand
CTCTAAATTAACCACTGCCTTTTTTTTTTTTTTTTGATGTTTGGGTTTTAACGGAGGTTTGGTTTTTTTTTTTTTTAATAAATCTTTCTGAGAACCTTTCGTCTTTCAACATTGCAGGTCAGTGGGATGTTGCTGGCTATCTCAACGAAGCAACGGTAATTTCGATCAAGCACGCTGTGATGCGTTTGGCTTCCAGTGTCCAGGCCCTGGGCGTGTTTTTAAGGTTTCAATAGATTAGAGGTCTAGTTTAATAAGTGAAAAAGATTATTAAATAATTTGGCAGGGCTGAGTGGGGCATCTCATTCCCCATTCAAGGCACATTGTGTAAATACTTGGGTTCCAGCAAGTGACAGGCTTTCTATTTGAAGGAAGTAGTGGCTAATCTTGGGAACATATAAACTTATTCGGTTTACAGTATTTGTACATATTTTAAAATGTATAAAAACTAGATTAGGCTAAGGTGGGCTTTTATTAGGGCTTCCTCAACTGTTAGAGAAGAATTGCACCACTGCAGACCAGAAAAAAAAAATCCATCAGCCCCAGCAGCTGCTGCAAGAGTGAACAACCAAGGCTGGTTGCTATACAAATATATGCATGTATGTATGTATGTATGCATTTTAAAATATAAATTTGTATAAATACAAATTTATTGTATTTACATATTTACATAAATACAAATTTATACAAATTTTATTTGTATAAATACAAAGAATAGAAATCTTTCCATGTTTCCATCATATCAGGCATATGCTGACAATCCCAGTAAGGCCTGATTCTGCACCTGCACCAACAAAATGGATGGGGGAAGGAGGGGTAGGAGTCTGATCAACCAAAAATTAATCTCAAAGGACTCGAACCATGGTTCAGCAGTGGCCAAAGGAAGGATCCTACTGCAGGCTGGAATGGGCCATTACGCTGCGATTTTCAAAAGTTTTGAAAGCATCAGTGATGTGCCTCCTTGCCAGTGATTTCCAGTGGAATCTGGCACCTGATGCCCCTACATTCACAAGAGACAACGAGGCTGGTATCAGAAATACACAGAGCATCTTCAGCTCCTTATTTTATTAGCTGCTCAGTCTTGATTGTTCTTCATCTTGGTTCCAGCAGTCCAGAAGACTGCTCTTTGCGTCTGCCTGTATTTTGGAAACACATCTAAGGTCTTTGTTTTCAAAACAGATTGCCATTCAACTCTGTTACAGTTCCACTACTCTTAGCTACACAAATGCATGAAGATAGAAAATTCTCTACATACACAAACAAACCCTAGACTTTACTGTAGACCGTGTACCTGCTTTAGAACACCGAAGAACCTAAAAGGAAGGATCAGCATATATTGCATTGCACTGATTTGACTCATTTGGAAAAGTCCTAGGACACGATGGGTTGATTTCCACCAAAACAAAAAGTACTAGCTCATTTTCGGCTCACTGCAGGTTTTCCCACGTAACTCACACTGACCTTTGCTCCCGCCTATGTCAATCTGTCTGATGTCCTTCCTGTCTATCAAGAGGATGACACTTCACTCTACTTTATTATCATTGGCATTTCAGCCAGTTCACAGCGACTTTAATTTAAACCTCAATTCTCAGGTCCACCAGCTGCTACAGAGTCCAGGAGACTTCCTGATGGGAAGACAAAGATGCATTTTGAGCCAGATGATCATATTTTCTGGGTTCTTATTAAAAAAAATAAATAAATGGTTACACCAGAATCCTGGGCAAGATGCACTTCTTGCCTTCTCACAAGATCCTGCCAGTGCAATGGCACTCAAGAAGAAAGCAAAGAACATTCGTTCTCTATATGGACAACCCTATAATATTTACGACCCCAAATGGTACAGGTATTTGAAAAGAGCCTCTGGAAGGAACCTGCGGCAGCGGAGGGACCTCCATGGGATGACTGATGGGTATCTCCACCTGCTGATCACAACCATCATGCAGGAAAGTGGCAGCACCAAACCAATCTTCTGCGGTAAATCCAAGTTGGTAATCTGGAGTATGATGATTGACCAAGCCATTCTGGGAGAATATTATAGAAAAGATCTTGGTCACAGATACTTTAAACCAAATGTCAAATTATTCTCATGAACTGCAAAATCCTTTTGGATTCAAAACTTGGGCAGGAAATGCTTCTTTACACAACTGGAGCTGTAATGTGCCAGACCCCTTGTTCTCCTTTTCCAAACGTTCCAGATTAATGGGAGTGCTGCCATTGTTTTTGCTGGGAGAAATACCGCTCCTTTAGAAAGTACCTGTTACCTATTTCCAGAGGTAAACAACATAAAGAAAGAAAGATGAGAAGGGAATTCTAAGAAGCCTGTTAAGATGTTCCTCCCGGGAGTTTGGCATGAACTGATGTATTAAAAGAGCCTTATATTAAAGCATGCATGTATTTTTAATACCCCAAAAATGCATTAACAAGAACAAAAGGCCTTATCCAAGCCACAATATCTAGACGCATATGAAATTCTGCAATCGTGGGGTAAAACAAATTTAAGTCAGACTGGCCAACCAGCAAAAGCTGGAGGGGGCAACTATAAAGGACATTACAAACAGGAACCCAGAGCAAGCTGCAGTCAAACATGATGGAAGCAAAGACATTATTTCCGATTGTCTAGAGCAAGGAATAAAATGCGATACGCAGTAAACTCCCCAGTGTGGCAGGCTCTTTGGAGGCACCTCTATAAAACCAAGCGGTTTGGAAGATCTCAGCAGATATGACAAGTGTGACCTAGGATGACCCAGTGCGAACAGAGGGCAGGGAAATATTTAAAAGGGACTGTGAACTCTGCAATACTCCGGGCAAACGTATTGTGTGAAAGATATACGGCGGCGACTATTACGTTTTCAATTAGAAACGAAGCGAACACGCTTCGCTCTGCCGGTCGCTGGGGTTTTGGAACGAGCTTTGCCTCATCACGGCTGCTCCGCGTTTGCCGTGAATTGCCCTGCCCCGGCCTTCCCTGCAAAGGAAGGGCTGAAACCGGGGGCTGACTCCGGCCAGGAGCCCTCCAGCAAAGCTCGCGCCGCGGGAAAGGGGCGAGGAAGAGCGGCGCATAGAGGAAGCGCCTCCGGAAAGCTTCCTTTGGGGGAAATCGGGGAGCTTTCTATACACTCTATGTTCTACAAACTATATATTTTAAAACAAACACGGAGCAAACGCAGCAGCTTTTGAAGTGAAAATAAAGCCAGTTCAACCTGGTCAACATCGGGCCCCTTCGAACAAACAAACGAAAAATCATCTGCTGAACTTCCAAAGCTTCCTCTCCTCCGAGCGGCCCGGCCAGGCGTTTCGGCTGTAATTCAGCACGTTTTTTGGGAGCAAGCGCCCCTTTCCAGGAGAAGGCAGACCCCGCGTCCGCGGCGCTGGAGCCCGACCGCCGCAAGGAGCTCCCTGACCCGGTTCTGTCAATGTCCCTATTGTAAATGCACAGCCCTGCTTCGGATCTGCAGCAGCAGCCACCTGCACAAATAACGCAGGGTTATAACTCTGTAACTGAATACAAGCACTGAAAGCTTAAAAAGTTTGTAGGCCAAAACGTGCTTTTGACCTCTTCCTTAAAAGTTCACTAATCGCTTTTAATTCATAATTTATTTCTTCTTAATATACTTGCCTTATATAAATCCTYTTCTTTTTTCCTTTTTTTCTTTTCCCCCCTCCCTCCTCTCTTTCTTTTTCTGGAAGTTCCCCAGGAGAAAATGGTATTACACAACTCCCTTGATTAACTGGAAATGAAACTTTTCCCCCTCGGTAGCCGAGACTGGGTATCGCTTCCAAGCTGTAACGCRCAGCACTCAGCGCCGAAAGAAAGTCAAAAACCATACGTGCTCGATTCAAAKGCCATTCCAGTCCATCGGAGGTTGACCTCAGTGGACTCTGGAGCCCCGTACGGCATTGCCTGTATGCCGGTATAGTTAAAAAGGTGGAGARGTCACCTCCTTGCTCCCTCCTCCTCGTTTTGACTGCTGAGAGTGGCACCCTAATAGATGGGAATACATGATATAACTGAGATTGCACTGGTGCTCCTGGTGTTGTTTAGGGAGAAAAACATAACTCATTTTTCATTGAAATAGCTTCATATTATGGGGAAACCACACTCAAGGAAATAATTTGACCAAGGCAGGTGCTCAGGTCCATCCTTGATGAACCTTACAGTCCTCAGTGGGCGCTTTCTTGAGTCGGGGCCCCTGAGATGCCCAAAGACTCTTTGGATACGCACGGAAATGGCAGCAGGACCTGCCGCAGAGCGGATCGCGGGCACGCAAATACCCCCRAGGCTCCTGCCCAGCCGCTTACGCAAAGACCAAACTTTAAACCTCTGCAAATCACGCGCAGCTCCGCTCAGCCCCCTGCTTTGCAGGGGAACCTGGAGGTGCCAAGACGCCCGGATTTGCCCCGCAGAAATTGCATGGTTTCAACTACTCCGGTGAAAATGAGCTGGAAACGCGGACGGAAAGTCGTCATCTGCAGCGGAGGAGATGCCCGAAGCAGCTGACGCCTCGCGCTCTGCGGCCAGGCGGGAGCCCTGCYGCTTCGTACACATTTGCTCCCGGTACGGTGGAAATCAGGCTGAATCCTAACGGAGCCGGCGGCCGCCAGCCTGCTGCTCGCTCGGACTCGCGGGACACAATGCGGAGAGTGTTCTCTTAAAAATAAAACGGGATAACTCCCAACTTCCCTTTCTAGACCCGGCACAACAATGCCGTGCCCCCCTGTCACGAAATGTGTGAATAAATTGGGGAAAAAAGGTTAAGGGAGCCCAAGGGAATAGCAGGCCCTTTTTTCTTTATTGCAGCAAATTTTGACAAAGGCTCCACTGTTCTCCCTGCTTTTTTTTTTTTT
>NW_020449241.1:1153694-1168886 GCF_003343035.1 Apteryx rowi | reverse complement strand
AATCCGCCCGGTATGCTTGCCTGAAAAATCGCAGGTTTTCATGGAAACTGTTTTTTTTCCCCCCTCCACAACAACTCCCTTTGTGAAAGGAGACCGAAAAGGGGAGGAGAAGCGCTCCGGCTGAAATCCAATCGCRGGAACAAAGCCCCGCGCCCGGGCCACCGTGTCGATGGAAAAGCACCACGACAAGCACCCGGACCGAGCGCTGCACAGCGTGGCTCCCGCCCCGAACCCCTTTCCCCCGTGATCCCGGATACGTGGACCACACTGCTGCTGACCTCTATTTTAAGCACTTTTTTTTTTTTAATGCTGGTGGTGCATTTGCTTTTAATGATTTGCAAAGGAAAAGAGCTTCTTTGCTTGAAGCCCCTCATGGCAACCAGAGCACGTCTGGCTCCCATCACCGAGGCAGGATCTCAGGAGCTTGCGGGGGGCGTCCTCTGCTTCCAGCCTATTTCCAGCTTCGCTCAGAAAGCCGCCTCTGGATGCTCCAGTTCTCAGACGGGAGTTGGGAGAGACGTGGTTATTCAACAAACTAGCCCTTTTTAAACCCTGTCAAAGGAATGATTTGATGCCTTTCAGGGCTTACTACACAAAACGCTGAAAGACCAGCCAACTTCAAAAGCCTCCGAAGCCGAGCTGGAGTTTGGCAGGGGTTCATTAGCCGCCTGTGTCCTCCTGCGCGGGGCTTGCAATGGCATGCAGACCCCATGCCAAATCCTAGTCCGGCGAGGGGCACCAATTAACGTGCCGCCGCATGATTCGCAGGTAGCGAGGGTCAGGATTTATACACCCGACATGCCACACGTTATCCATTTTTTTAAGTTGGCTTTTTTTTTTTTTTCTTCTCCAGTTAAGYGTACAAATAAGGTTCTGGCAGGGAAATTGTGACTGTCCGGCCCCRGGTTTCCTGCAAACAGGCTGCACATGGGTGGGATGGGTCATGCCTCCAGCACAGCCTCCTTCCTTCCCTCCGCACCTCCCTGCCGGTGTCCTGGTGGCCCAGCCAGAGCTCGGCCTCCCCGCCAGGGAAGCCAAGGGGTTTCTGCTCGCAACCCCAAGGATCAGCCCGGC
Organism: Apteryx rowi; assembly: GCF_003343035.1. NCBI lineage: Eukaryota > Metazoa > Chordata > Aves > Apterygiformes > Apterygidae > Apteryx > Apteryx rowi. The sequence goes on along the minus strand of NW_020449241.1, from coordinate 1,167,812 downwards.
CTTTTCCCCTATCCCGAACCATCGCTGCCTTCCACCCCCAGCCCTGRCGGCTGCCCCCCACCACGCACCGCGCCTGGAGAGCGCTGCTCGGCGGCTGGAGGGGGATTAGCGGACGATCGGGCAACGAGGATGGCTCTCCCGCAAATTCACTACCGCCTAACCGAGCAAAACAGGCATTTTATAAACCGGATGGTTTTGACGGCCGGCGCTGAACAGCCCGTCACTTTTGCTCCCCCTAGCCCCGTCGAGGCCTTACAAGCTGAATCACCTGTATTTTCTCGTGTGAAAGGCACACTCCTCTGCTGCGAGGAAAAAAAAACCAAAACACTAAAATTAAGCTACCGTTTACACTCCATACTTGCCATTCCTGCTGCTTTCATCCCTCTTAACGCCGTAGGTATTAAAGTGGCGACAGCAGGAGCTTTAACAGCACCTGGCAATACAGCAGCTGAGGAACCAGGTATCTGAAAGTGATAATTTACCTTGGGGGGGAAGAGTGTATATACATAGCTGCATCTGCTGCAGAGGAAAATACCCTGCTTCTGGGCTCCTCAGACCAAACAGCCCTCCTCTCGCTTCGGAGGCGAGCCCCGTGCGCGCCAGCTGGCTCCCGGCGCAACCCTTGGCACGCCAAACGTTGGGAAGTCAAGCACAATGGTACGGAAGCGAACGTTTCAATCATCTCCTGCATTTCAATGCTTGTCTTGCATTTGATCCGCAAACAGCAATACAGGGACCGATTTCCCAACGAGAAGCCACCGGCCTCGTGGAGCATCTCGCCTTTGAGCAGGTGCCTCTCCGCGAAGCCTACCGCCTCTGACGGGCGCGTTTCCAATCCCGCGGCTCGCCACCGCCGCTGGGTTTCCCGCGGAGAGTGGGAGGCCGAGCCGTCGCCTCCCCCTGCCCCACAACGCTCCCCCGGTTTGCAGCGTCTCGGCGGCCTCCTTCGCCGGCCGCGCGCAGAGGCACCACGAAACACGGGGCGCCTGAGAAGGGCGGCCAGCTCTCCCGTCTGCGAGCTCCCRGCCAGGAGAACCGCCTGCCGAGAGGCTGCGCTGCCACCGTCCTCGCGAGCTTCCCTCCTGCTCCTGCCCACGACCTGCCCTGGGACCCAAAAACCTGCCTCACATCTGACCTCTGGCTCCTTCTCCCTAGCTCGGAGGCAGCCTCCTCTAGATGCCTTCAGCGGGACTCCGCAGGAAGGCTGGAAACGAGAGAATGGAAAAACGATAACGTCTATCTAACAACTGATTAGTGTTGCTACGGTCAAGCCCACGGACTCCCAGCGGGCCTGATGGTGCCAGCTGCCGCTCAGCGGAGGCACAGCCTTGGGACTTCCCAGGGTGGAGGCAAGTGTGAGGACACTGCAAAGGGTGCAAGGAGAAGTGGTTGATAGTAATTCCAGGCTGGACACACAGACCTCATTGCCAGTATGAGCCTGAATGTTTGAGTCCTGGCTCTCCTGAGTCCACAGAAACATTTCCTTCTGTCTTCAAACTCACAAAAGAGCCAGTCCTGCTCTTTTGTACCTTCTCCAAAGATGAGTAAGGTCAATGAGAGGCTTCCATTGGTTTCACTGGGTGCTGTGCTAAACCCATAGCAAGTTATGAACACTGCAGCTGGGACCTCTAAGATATTTGCTCCCAACTGAGACTGGTTAGCCAAGCGCAGGATTTTTCAGCATATGCTCAAAGTCATTTTTTTTTCTATGTGCTGCTAAAGAAGCAAACCTTATTGGAGAAGAAATGAAAGGGAATAGGAATAAAGGCTCATTTCTGCAGTGCCTAACTATCTAGGACTTCCAGGAATCCTTATTTCAGATTTACTGGAAGTCAAGCTCCTGGGCAGAAAAGAAACCAAGCATGGGGGAGTGAGAGGGAATTTTCAGAAATGGTCAGCCTGGAGGAACATTGCTCCCAAAGGTACCAGCCAGAGGACAATTACAGACAAAAATCATGGTTTCGGATGCACTATGGATTCATGCAAAACACCCAGGGACCTTCATTAGCAGCAATTTGATAGATTTTGCTCTTCTTCCTTTAGCTTTCTCCTACAGCTTTTTCTCCAGCCACAGTTTCTATGTTAATTTTCTGACAGTTTTTAAGAAAGCAGACTCCCGTGTCTCCCACCTTCGCCTCCAGACACCTCCCTTTTCGTACGTTTGCATTTTTTACTCTCCGTAGGGGAAGCAGTTTCCCCATTGCACTTTCTGCTCCTGTGCCATTGCAGAACGGCTCTAACCCTGCCGGAACTGCTCAGGGCAGAAGGGCTGCTGATGTCAGCAGGCTGCTCGTACAACCCGCCGCCTGCAATCCTTTATCCTCCTAATAAACCTTTCAATGCATTTGACAGGATACAGGTCTTGTCCAGTCATGAAAGCTTTCTCGCTTATCACGAGAATTTTTAATAAACTAGACAGAAAAAAACACGGCCTGACATTTTATTGCTTCCTCGTGCTTTACTTTTAGATGGTTTGGTTTTCTCCAATTTGTACTCTTGCTAATCCGTTTAACCGGCACTGGTTGAAAGCCTCAAGTCTTTTATGCCAACGAGCTTCCCCTGGATAATTTAGGGGAATGCCAGAGAAAGGAGGAGCGTGGGGGTAGGAAGGGGAGCTCCTCGGCAAGGATGGAGGAAGGTACCAAAATACGAAGCTCTTGCACTCACTTGCAGGTTTTGGGACATGGTTTTGTCCTGGCCACAATTACAAAACAACAAACAATGTCTGTAGGGAAGGGTCATAAGAAGTTCAGCTTTCCTCTATTAAAACCATCTGGTGCCTATAAAAAAAAAGAAAGAAAAAAAAAAAAGAAAAAACACCAACAACCGGTTGGTTGAGATGGTTGGTAGCACCTCCTCCCTGTTATATCGCTCCTGGYGTTTCTCGAGAGCGCGGTGGCGCTCGGAGGTGCCACCGTGAGGGACGGAGGCTGCCTTGTGCACCCCGGGAAACCCAACGGCAGCGGGGACACGGGGCACGGCGGACCCCGCTGCTCACCCCTCCTGCGGCGTAGCAGCCGCGCTGGCATCCCTTTCCTCTCCTTTTTCTACCACCCTCTCTCCATTTGAGGCAGATACTTATGTATCCGGGGTGTCCATGCCCCCAGCACCCCTCGGCGCTCAGTCCRCCGTACTCGCCTCGGGGAGCCTGTGACCGGGTGGCGATTCCGGAAGAGGAACGACCCTCCTCACCCTCCCGCTGGTGACCCCGGCAAGGGGGCTGTCAAGCCGGAGACACCGAGGGGCCTCCCTCCACGAGCCACGATAGCGAGAGGCAGCTAAGTGCTCCTTAATTAAACAACTTTCATCAGCCTTCGCTAGTCGACGTGAAGAGACGGCAGCGAGCCGGAGAGGCGCTTTTTTCTTTCTCTCTCCCAAACTGGGATAACGGAAAGGAATTTATGCACCGCAAGGAGCAACGCGGGGGCTAAGGCTTGAGTTGGGGGGTTCAAGCCCGACTTCTGCCACCAGCAACCTCCAGGCAGGGGGGAAGYGAACCCTCTTCTCCGAAGCCAGCTCCAGGCCTAGCACGTGAAGCAATTTCATTGCAAACTGCCGTTTTTTCAGCTGCTGGCAGCTTTTTAATCAACCCCAGCGTCGCACCTCTCCCCGAGAAAGYGAGACGCTGCTGAGCGTTTCAGCAGGTGGATTTTCGGACGGGGGAGCCAATCCTGCGCTCTCCAAGCACTACTGAGTTTTGCAGACGGCTTTGACGAGAGCAAAGGCCAGGAGAGTCACAATCCTGATGCATCAAACTCTACCCTACTCGTCTGGCCATTTTAAAAACACCGTATCCACAGACCCTGCAGAAGCTCTGGGCGCTGGAAAACTTTTTTGTAGCCCTGCATGCAGCGATTTCATCCAAACAGGCCTTCTCTGAAACACTCTTTGACTTTTCCGTGGTTTTTCATTTGACAGAGGCTCATGCCAGCTCAGTCAGAAAAAACACACACCACAAAACTTCTCCTTTAAGGAAAAAAAAAAAAAATTCCCTCCCAGCCCAACGCTTTAGAAATGCTTCCACATGCTAATCACCCTACTATTCAGCCTCAGACTGAATAGGACTCCAACAATGACAAAGAAATACGCTGAACCTATCCCACATTTCATCCCCTTCACTCAAAATGCTGCTGTTACCTTGGTTTTTAACCGCGCTGTGGGCGCCGCAGCAGAACGGCAGTTGCATGCTAACGCTGCAGGGAAGGTCAAGAAACGAGGAATGCTAAACTAAGAAATATCCACGCTGGAGTAGAGGAAAAATACGGAAATATTTCACGAGATAAAGTCACTGAAGCGGCAAACTTTCGTAAGGGAGGAGGAGGAAAAAAAAAATAAAAATCAGGCCTTGCTGAAAACATAGCCTCTTGCGGTCAGACAGCAAAAGGAAATTTTTCTTTGCTTAGCAATTACAAGTAGGCTGAAATGCCGTCCCAGCCCTTCTTTTGAGAATTAGCCACTTGCATTGCATACTACTGCTTAGCAGATGTCTCGGTGCACCTTTCCCAGTTCTCTTTAACCAGGAAAAAAATTAAAAAAAAAAATCAATCAGGTCTTTTACAGCTGGAACAGATGAGCCAGTTCCAGATGCAACAGGTAATCCAAGGCCACTTTCCTTTTCTGGCRAACAAGGAAACATGTAAATAAGGCCACTGTAACTGGTAAGCTGTAACAGGAACTGCTAATCGAGGTCTCGATCTTGGGACAGGTGCACACATGTCCTAGGGACACGGCTAGGCCTGAGCGGYGGGAGGCACGCCACAGACTTCCTCCACCATCGCGCATCACGGCRGGTCGGATTTCAAAAGAGGCACCTAAAGAAGCAGGTAAAGGCCTGGTTGCATTTGCAGATGCACTTACGTTTCCAGACCCACTGACACTACTAGGGATTAGAGGCACCTCTGAAAACCCCGTTGGGCACCTGCGTGCATCCCGAGYGGCAACACTGCCTTCAAAGCGCTGGCCTTAATCTCGCCCCACTCCAGCTCCCCACCTACACACGGGAGGTGGGACTCCCTTCACGCTCCGGTTCTCCCCCGTCTTGTTAGATTAGAAATTCCCAGAGGCAGAAGCCTTCTCTTGCAACATGTCCGTGCAGGACTGAGGGCAGCAGGGCTCAAATCTCAGTGGAGGACTCCTTCTTTTAGCTTTTAGGTTCTTTGGTAGACAGCAAATAAGCAGTCGAAGGGAGAAGCAACTCCCAAAAGAGCAAGGTCCACCTAATAGGTGGTCAAGGAGCCACTTAGTAAAACGGATAGGCCAACCTGATTCACAGCTATTGACTACAGAGGAGTCACGCTGCCTGCTGTCAGCTAACCATCYATCCCAAATCATTGCATGAGCCTCAGAACAGCGTTCAGAGAATAAATGCACCTGGCGTTTCCTAAAACGACCTCAAAACATGCTTACCAGCGCTTTCCCACCGCGAGGTATTTTCTACCCTCCCTTATGAAGTTATTGCTTCAAGCGGAAGGCCCAGGCTGAGGTATTTTCRGCCGGGCTTTACAAAAAGCCTTGGAAGCCTTCAAAGCTCTTYGGCTCAGAAGTGTTTCGGGTGCGGAGCTAGTTGCCATGGCCGCTGCGCTCGTACAAAGACTGCAGCAAAGACTTCTCTGCCAACCCCGGCGGGAAAGATAACTGGAGCTCGGCTTGCTGCTCCTTCTCTACAGTGTGAAACGAGCCTCGCAAGGGAGTTTAAAGAAAGGCACATCAAACCAACCGAAAACGGAGGTTGTAAATAACTTCCAACGCGTCAAGAAGACAAGCAGCACAAAACCCGTTTGCCACATTTGCTTTCAAATTAAGTGGTTGGACAAACACATTTGAAGGCATGCGATGATGTCTTGAACTTTGAATGAGCACGCTATGAATTAAGGGCAATGGAATTAATATCCGCTTGCGGTGCCTGCCTCCAACACATGTATGATCAGACCCAAGGGCACTGCTGTAAAAGCTTCAGAAATGACTGCCATTCTCACTAATTTACAGTAAAACCATTTGAAAGCTAATTACAAGGAGAGCCAAGCAATTTGTCACTTCCTTTTCGCAGCAGCAGGCTACAACTATGACAGTGCTGTGAGAAGCCACCTCTCAAAGGCATCATCATTTGTTTCAAGAGGGATGTCTGCCCAAACCCACTAACCAGCAACTTTCACTTTCACTGTTTAACCCTGCGGAAGGAAAAACCACATCGCATTCAGTTCCTCCGACCGGCAAAGCAGAAACGTCTCCGAGGTACAGCCTACCACCTGCAAACACTGCATGCTCGTAGGCAACCATGCACTTAATGCCTTCAACTTGCATGAACTTACACAGGCCTGTGTTTAACCTTAAAACCAAGGTTAGGACCCAATATGGTAAGCTTCAGTGGATTTAGTTAATCACAAATGCAAGGTTTTGCAGCAACAGAATCTCCCAAAAGGAGACAAAGGACTTCTTCATGCCACAGCTACCTTAGATGTTTAGGACAAGGTCTTGGTACCTGGGTTAGCTGAGTCTAATTTGAGCAAGTGCACTGTCAATCCAGACTCCAGATTTGCTGTGCCTCCCAGGCACAGCACACTAAGCCTGCTGGTGTGTTTTATTAGAAATGCTGGAGGCATCTCCCAAGGTTCTCTGAACTAAGGTCAACCTGGCCGCCCTGTCTTTTGGGGCAAAGGATGAAAAATTACGAGGAAGTACCAGAGGATTATGAACATCCGCTGCTGATTCGGAGGACGACCAGCATCACCAGACCAACTGAAGCTGCATTTGGATTTTGGCTAGCAGCCCCAGGTTAGCCAGCTAGTTCATAACTGAAAGCACCATACGCTCTGACAAGGCAACTTCATATATGGACATGAGCTAGAGGCACCACTGGAATAAGAACACACGTGATGATAAAGAGCATAAGCATTTTCAGGAGCAAATGCATCAGAAGCTTTGGAGTTCAGTTACATGTTCTGTTTTGGAGAGGCAGTTTCCAACACTCTGTCTTCACAATACCCAAAGACATGTCCTCATACGTGACAAACTTTGACAGTTTATAGGAATTTCTGATACTTAACAAATCCTCCAGGCCAAACCTGATCTTCAAACTTTTTCAATACATTGTGTTGGTAACAAATTTATTTTTAAGGCTGCTTTGCAAATAGCTTGCATTAAAAGCTATTGGAAGATGCTACAAATTCCTCTTTTCGGCAACGCTCTGCCTGATCGGGTCTAACCCGGGAGCTGCTGCCGCTGATCAGGACCCAAGCCATTGTAACTAAGCCACGGTGCGCAGTTAAAAAGCGAGAAGTGATTCTTAAGCRCAATTATTACAGTGCAAGCGTTGGATTATTTTAATCTACCTCTTTTTTTTGAGGCTTTATCATTCACTCAAGTCTCACGTTCAAGCTTTGCTCTGCAACCGCAGCGAAGCCTTCCCCCTCCTTTTTTTTTTTCTTTCTGAAACGTGAAAGCTGAGCTATCAAAAAAGACAACACAACTGCGGGGCCCCTAAGGAGAAAAAAAAAAAAGAAAGACAGTGCTCACAGTAAAACGCTAAGCAGCATCCCGCTGCGCGCGAGGGCAAGCGGCATCCGGGGAGGGGGGGTCCCCGCTCTCTGCCCCCCTCCGCCCAGGGAGCCGCCYAGCACGCGGCACGGCCAGCGCAGTTCTCAGCCAGGGCTGTGTTTACGTTAAGATATAAGGGCTTGGAGGCTGCTGCCTTCTTCCCTCCGCTGCCTTCAACAGGCAYGCCGTTGTTGCACAGGAAGTCAGGCTGGATGACCACAATGGTCCCCTCTGGATTAAAACCCATGAAGCGGGAGCATTGTGCGAATGAAATGGAGAGGCCTGAGCGTGCTCTGCTATGGAAAGCTACAGAGCAGGGTTTGGGCTTTTTTTTCTTTTTTTTTCCAAAGTGTCCATAAGCCAACCCTGCCAAACGGGAGGGCCCAAATAGTTTCAGTGGGAGATGAAGGCACATAAACATCTCCAGTAGCTCCGATGCAGACGCTAGAGAGGAGGCCAGGTTTACAAAGGCGATGCCCGTGCCAAGCGGGTTCCCAAAGCGTGGTACGCAAACCGTTCCCGGGTGGCATACGGCAGCAGCTCCCGACTGCCYGCGCAGAGGCATCCGGCTCTGGCGAATACACCATGCACCTGTATCCAGACAAAGCCAGACCAAAACAGCCTGTGAAAGGCATGCATATTAAATCGAGATTTGAAGGGTATAAAAACAATCTGTTTGATCTGGGAGTGATGTTTATGTTAACTTCTGTGCTCACTATAAACATATATGATTAAAAAAGAAAAGTCATCTAGATCACATCTCCCGCCTGCCTCAGCAACAGGTACGCTGAATTCAAACACATTTGGCCATGAAGCAGTTGCACAGAAAGCTACTTTCCTCGAGACGGATCCTCAGGCTGCCTCACTCCACAGTGAAGCAAGCACATGTATTTCCTCAAGGACTTGGTTTGCCATAGGCACATCATTTCCTTGATCTGCAATTAACACCTCAAGTATAATTGTCACTAGTTTTAGAAAGACTAAAAATGCCTAACGCAAAACTGGGCTTTTCAAACACCGCCAAAACACATCCATCTCATCTTTTTCTTTTCAGTCACCTGCAGCCCATTCTGTCCTCAAAGACAGAGGCAAAATTAAGGATGAGTGTCACGCTTGGATGCCGATCGCTGATTTAATACGAAGCCTTTCAAGGCTTGAAAAGGCTCCAAAGGCAAGGCTGGATGCAACCCGTCCAAGGTACACAACCCGATGCCAGGACATCACCTCTGCAAGCCTGCCTCTGCCCAAGCTCTTCCAAACCCACCATCACGAAGCCAGTGACGGACCCTGCTACTGCGCAGGCAACGTACTGCCAGGAAAAGATCCTACAGGTATTAAAATAAGCAATACATAAACATTAATGACCAAACCTGGTCTAGCAATACCCGCACCGTGATAACATGTCTCCACCCACCCMGCTTCTCATGCGCGGCGTGGACTAACTCATCAAGAGCCCCGCATCTACCTATAAGGAGAAGACAACACCGAGGCATTTTGGCTGCCTGGTCAGTTTAGAGCATTCAGCTATGGYTGTCCCTTGCTGAAAATAAAAAACAACTGGGTCAGCAGTTTCTCAAGGAGTGTAAGGAAAGATGCTACCTACATGTCAGATGAGCCCTGCACAGCGGGATAGTCTTAAAAACAAAAAAACAACCAAAACAAAGCAAAGTTGCTGAGCTCATCCACTTCTACTTTGCAGCATCCAAATAACTCTAACCTCATCCCTAGTCTTTAATTCCTCCCACTCCTTACGATTAAGTGACAATCCCAGTCCTGTTTGCACTGATTTTCATGACAGAGTGACAGGGGCTCACGCAGATCTCAAGAACTTTCTGCTTCCAAAAGCAGGAACCCAACGTAATTTTTTACACATAAGAGGAAAGTTAAACTAATCTAAATTGTTATCCCAAATTACAAGATTATATCCCCTGCTTACATAAACATTTCAAGGTCTTGCTAGCATAAATATTTAATTTACTTTTCAAGTTCATTTTAGCATCAAGCTCACTATAGAAGAAGCGATGCCAAATGTGTGAGATAACTAAAGAGACATTAAGGTCTTAAGAGGACTATCAATCTGTTGCTTCAAAGTCTCCTAAAGGCAGTAAAATTTCTGTTATACAGATTAACTGGGATTGATGGAAGAGAGAAAATTAAATTAGAGGCAGAAAATAAGAAGTGCAGTAAATTAAGTACAATTTTCATCTAACCAGCCTTAAACATATGCTCACATGAACCTCATTTCCACAAGCCTGGAAACCAGGTATGCCAGATGAAATCCCTCTATTTTATAGCACAACCAGGACTTTTTGGAAGCCGTTATACCTGCATAAGCTGCAAAAATAAAAGCTACCGAAGACCCTAATCTGCCCTATCGGCCTTGCTGACACAGCCTTCCTCTTTTCGGAGATTAAAYGCTCGACTTAGCACCTGTCAACAAAGCACAGGTGGCTGGTTACAGTTTTCCTAGCGCGGGAGACCCTGCCAAGTCAAAAAGGCAGGCCTGAGAGGAGCACATTTAACCCTATATCCCTCATCGACGCAGCCCAGGCTCCAAACCATCGCCACCCCAAGGGCCGGCRGAGGTGACTCTCGGATGCACCACTGGGCAGGGGATGATGAGATGAAGGTGGAGAGGAGGCGACCGGCTGAATTCCTAAATCAGCTCTTCATGTGTGCTGGTTGCTGGCAGCCCACGCGTAGCAAGGCAGGGACGGGGCAGTGTGGACTCCTACACGCCAACCGGCTCGCCAGCAGCCCTAACAATTTCAGGAAGTATCTCCTAGCTCTCCAAACAGAGCCCTCCAAAGGGGAGGAAGCAGATGGAGAAAGTTACTTTTCCCCCTCAGATGACCTGGTTGAAATGCACACTCAGTTCTATCCTGCTTCTCTTTACAAGTAAAACCCCAACATAAAATTTACGGGAAGTTCACAGGATCGGTGACCAAACTCGTTGTTGCTCGTGTTACAAACCTGGGCTTTGTCAGTGCGGATGCTTGAGATACTCTGATTCAAGGTGCGCTCATACTTCGTTAGGACTTGGGCATTTAGACAGATTTAGCTCCCTGATAACACAAGGTACTCATGCAGAAGAGCAGGAGAAGGGAGGGGGGCCCTTTCAGCAGGTCTTCATCCAACCTATTCTGCCTGCAAGCTCTGACAGCAAGTAAAGAGACTCGGTTTCTGCCAACGGTTCAGCGACTTGGCTCCCTGCGATCCCCAAGCAACCAAGATACAAATCTTCCTCTTATGCATTTACTATCAAGATAAGCATTGTGCTTAACGATGGAAGACAAAGGGGATCCTTCTAACTGCTTGCCCCAAATTAAAGCTGAAGGAAGCTCCTGATAGCGCTGCTTTACTTATTCTGACTTTCTTAGATGTTTATGATAATTGTCTTCTGGGTAATTTGTTTAGATTTGTATGAAAACAAAGTGTTGAGACATATCTACTGCCTCACAGAAAGGTGGTGTGTGTCATTTTTAAAAGAAATTTCAGCCATATTCTTTCCATTTTTCTCCTCCCAGAAAACCACCTGAGATCAGAATTGAAGGGCAACACCAACAGAAGCAGAAGCCAATGCTGTGTCATTAACCTCTGCAAGTCAAGTGATGGGTTTTAGCATTTCCCTAAAGTGGTCTTCAGATGGGAAGAGCCTGAGGCCTTCTGTCTCCCTGTTACTCCAAATGTGCTTGGGCAGACACACAAGAGGTGTGACGCAGTTTAACTGCACTGAAGGCTATTGGCAAAGCCCATGTGCACCAGCAGAAGACCTCTCCCGAATACATCCACCTTAAAACGAGTTATTTCATCCAATTCTGCGCATCATTATCTTACACAGGACTCACTTTTTTATTGAACAAGTAAATACCCATCTCCTTATACCTGCCCAATGTTCTCTTGCACACTTCAGCTGGAGCACCTTTTTCTCCCTCACCTTCAAAGGTTTTTCTATTTTTTTTTTTTGTAACAACCTCAGGAAGGAAGAAAAATGGCAATCAAGGAAGAAAAATGGAAACTACAGCTCTCAGTCCTTCCTAGCAAAAGGCACAGTTAAGAGCAGACCAAGTCTCCTGTCAGCAGGTCAGCTGGCTTTCATGGCAACTGATGCAGAGTTATCCACCAATGCATCTGACATGCCTGGTCTGGGTATGCTTGGAAAGACTTTCCACAAACAAACATCATCAGTTAAACACAATTATCTTCCTTATTATATTCCACCAGTTCATTTTTCACATGATTAGTCAGATCTAAGCTCTTTCCTTCAACTGCTTAGTTCATGTTCATACTTTCAAATGTTCCTCACCCTAAAAAAAAAAGCACCCAACTCTTGTTTACTTTCTGATTTCCACCTGCAATAATCTGAAACAAAGCAACAATCACGGCATTCGCCGTATTACATTATTCACCACCAACAATTCCTTCCAGTGATGTTTGATAAGTTCTGTTTACCAAAACTATCACAAGTAGTATAACATATGGCCACTAATTGCTTTTTTATTTAGGCCCCTTAGTCTAGAGAGGAAAAAAAAAAAAAAAAGAAACACCTTTACCCATTCAAATAGCACTTACTCATGCCAGGAATGCCTAAAGTCAAGAAAACTTTTGCAAATAAAGGTTTAAAAGTTCTAACTCCTAGGAGTCATTTTACTAGGAATCTAGTCTTCTTTTAAATAAGTGAGGTAAGTCAAGCTAGTTATGTTTCTACTTATATCAGCTTCATATATTGGCTATCAAGTATTTTTATTTTTTCCAGATACAAGAAGATGAAACTTTCTGCACTGGCCTCTATTCTTGTGGGACTATGAAGAGAAAACCATGCCTCTCTTCTTAATATATTAGTGCCTGGTAATACACACCAGATGATCAATAAACTACATAAAAATTAAATCAAACTGACAGTCTTTAAAAAATGTACTCTAAGCAGAAACAATTGTTTTAAAGACTGTGGTGTCTGGAGTATTAAACTCACGTGCTGCTGTGTTATTAATCTCTTTGTTGGAGGCTAGCTGATTTCCCCTGCCTGCATCTGTCAATTAAATATTCAGCATTGCATCCATAATTGAACGGTTGATGTTTTGGCATGCAAAATCTCTCGGAGACAGACTGTTGACAGTTTCCTTACATACCACACCATTTCCAAAAGCCAAGTGGGCTAGCAACTCAGAAATCTGCCAGGGACTACAGGATGCCTGAAAACACTTCAAAGCAATCTTTTTAAGGAAGAAATTAATGCAGCGCGGTGCCTGTGCTTGGTGCAAGAAGGGGAGAGCGAAGAAAGACAGAACCACTGCTAAAAACTACATCCAAGCAACAGAAAGTAACAACGGCAAGAGCGCATTTTCTCCATTACCCCCCCCCACCCCCCGCAATAATAAATAAAAATCAAGSCGCCCGAAGCGTGCTCCTTGGTTTGCGATGTGAATAGAGCACTACCTCCATCTGGAGCTGGCTCGGGAGCTTACAAAGGTGAGCGCCCGCGAAGGGCCACGAAGCAGCCGCGGCCCCCGGCCRGGGGGGTCCCGGGCCCGGCGGCAGCGCGCCGCACCCCGCTGCGGGGGGGACTCGCAGCCGGGCCCCCCCTGCGCGCCCTCCCCTTCCCCAGGACGGGGTCAGGGCACCGCACTTTTGGGAGGAGGGGGCCAAAAAAAAAAAGAAGGGGGGGAAAAAAAGGCATTAAAATAAAAAGGGCAGTGAATCCGCAGCGTGGCGGTCAGCGCGGCCAGCACACCCCGCTGCTGCTCCCCAGCGCCGGCAGCGCGGAGCCCCCGGCAGCGCGGAGCCCCCCGCCCCGCTCCGCGCCCCGCTCCGCGCCCGGCGCCGCTGCTTTGTTTCGGAAGCGCCGCGGCTCCGGCTCCGCCGCCCGCCCTGCGCGCAACTTTCCCAGGGAGCGAAAGCGGAGCCGCGCGGCAGGGGAGGGGAGGGGAGAGCAGGCAGCGCGCAGCCCCGCGCAGCGCCGCGCAGCCCCCGCAGCCGCTCACCCATGACGAGGCAGAGGCAGTCGAGGCAGATGAGCAGGGCTTTCTTGCTGCTGCCCTTGGCCGGGTTGTTGTTCAGCGCCGGGCTGCCCCCATTCTTGCTCTCCGGCGCGATCGCCTTGTCGTACTTGTAGCTCTGCATTATCGGGGGCGAGCGCCCGAGCCGAGCTGAGCCGAGCCGAGCCGGGCTGAGCCGAGCCGGGCTGAGCCGCGCCGAGCCGAGCCGCGCCGCGCCGCGGGGCTCCCACGCGGTGCGCCGGGGAGGTGCTGCCCGCGCTGCCGGAGCCGCTCCCGGCCTCTCCGGTGGGGCACAGGAGGCCAAACGCAGGCGGGTCTTCCCAGGAAAAAAAAAAAGGAAAAAAAGAAGAAAAAAAAGGCGCACACACCAAAAGAAAAACAACAACAACAAACCAAACCCCAAACCACCAGCACAGGAGGGGTGGGAGGGAAAGGGGGAGAAAGAAGTTTGCGGGTGTCCCAAGGCGGTTGAAAAGTCCTGGCGGAAAAGTCGGGGGAAGGGGAAAAAAAGAAAAAAAATATGTATATATGAGTGTCTTTGTGCGCGGGGGGGGGACGGTGTCAGGACGGGCGGGCGGCGATGGTGACT
>NW_020449241.1:1129187-1153439 GCF_003343035.1 Apteryx rowi | reverse complement strand
AAAAAAAAAAAAAAAGAGTCAGGAACTAAAGTTTTTCGCAGACCAGAAGGAGGGAGCCTCTAGCGTTCACAAACCAAACAGAAAAGTGTCCTGGGCGATTGGGGGGAAAAAAAAAACAAGCAGCGTTTCCAAGGCTGGAGGACTCCCAAAAGGTGGTGACGGTGTGAAGGGGAGAAACCTGGTGACAAATGACTTTAAACATTTTTCACCTGTTTTTTTGTTGGTTTTTTTTCCTGCCCATCACCTCTGCTCCGTGCGCTGAGACAGACCCCTTGCTAGAGCACCCAGCCGGTGCGGCACCCACRGATCTCCTTAGGGCTGGCAGGGAGCACCTCCAAAGGGGACACTGGTGCGGGGCCAGCTCCTGCCCGCTCGGGGCCAAAGGACGGGTGCGCAGGCAGCAGGCTGCCCGCCCGGCTGGTTACCGCCACCGAAGTGTAGCGGCTTCGCCCGCCTGCGGGAGGAACGTCGCGTTCGTAAAACTGGAATAATGAGTGCGTTTGGAGTTTGGCAAGGGCAGGCTTAGAGTCATAAGGCTGAGCACGTACTGGATTATTACGTTTGTTAATCTGCCTTTTGATCTAATTAAGAATTGCCAGGGCAGTAGGAGAAATGCTTCCTTGGAAGCCTGACTGGCAAGATCGCAATTTCAGCAACTCCGAACCGAAGGCAGGGAAGCCAGGGAAAGCACGCGGTGGAAATGAATGTGCGGTTTAAAAGGATACYGCTCATTATGACATCTGCCCACTTTTTTCCTTTTTTTTCTTTTTTTTCACCTTGTATCTGACCTCAACCTTCCGTCTTTGCGCTGGCAAACCACCTCTGGGGCAAATCCCGCGCCGAGGTGCATCCTGCCCGATGCCCACGCCTGCAGCGAGGCTGCCGGATCCAGCCTGGAGGAAGCCGCTCCACGAGGAGCCGCTGGCTGCGTGCGGAGGGAGGGCAGAGCCATCTTCTGCCTCACTTTTGAGGGACCGGCCCTCTTTCGCCTGGCCACCCAACACGGCCCTGAATGCAAACGCACGAGTTTTGGCCCGGATCCATTCCCCGCCTCTGACAGGGCGCTGAGCCCGGCACCGCTCCGGTGGGTCCAGCCTGGAGCTCACTTTGCAAGGTCTCCCTCTCTTCCCACTGACCGCAGCAGAAGCGCCAGTGCCTAATTTAGGCTCTGCAAATGCCTGAAGCAGGTGGAAAGAATCCTCACGTGGGAATTACTTCCCCACCGAAGCGGCAGCCAAGCCTTCCCCACCTTCGGCGCGCTCAGCCCAGCGCCCGCGCGTCTGGGAATAGCGCCGCGAGCCCGCCGGCACGCCGGGGCCGGGAGCACCCAGCTGGCCCACGATCCAGCGGTTGTGGAGGTCGTCTTCGCCATCTGAGGCTTCATTAGGAAGCCTCCCTGAGCTTGTGGCAAAACCTGTTGATTGTAAATGATCCCACTTAAAATTCCCTGGGTTAAATTCACTTATCCTCTTAAAAGCGAGGGGAAAGAAACATCTGCCATTTGTAAAGGCAAATGAAAAAAAAAAGGGGGGGCCTTTCTTGTACTTAAAGGGAAAGCGAGGGTTATTGAAATTRAAGTTTTATATTTCCATTTACAAGACCCTCAGGCTACTTATGTTTACGTTCTCCTAACAAAGTGACTGTACCGTTAATTGATGCATGCAACGGCACACAAATAAGTCAGAATCRTGGATTATTTCTTAAGGGAACGGCCACTACAATTATCCGTTGTCAAGTGTGAACTGAGTATGTCACCGGCGTCGAAAAGTAGCTTCTGTGCCTTTGTCAATAACCTGCAAGAGCTTTAGTTATAATAATTAGATTAATTGTTTACTCATAAATGCAATTATTGAATTGTATTTAGTATGCATAGAATTGCATACAGTATGCAACAGCTATCTTCTTAGGGCTCAGTTCTTCATCCATACTCGAAATTCCTACAGCAGACTGAATTTTTTTCTTGATATAGATTTACTGGAGTAACTGGATTTACAGTAGCAGTGAATTTAGCCGTACATTTTTGGAGCCCTACTTCTAATGTCTCCAGGTTTTCACTGACGTTCGGTGTAAGCTGGACCAGGCCCCTGGTGAACAGGGAATGCAGCACTGAAATAATCTATATGAAGGCAAATTCTACTTGCAGTAAAAATTGTTGTTGTCCAGATTTACACCTAACCGCTATCGGTAATATTTCAGAACACAACAATATTGAAACAGCAGCTGGGTTTTATTCATTTAATATTTGCATTATTAGTGAATGAGCTCCTTTTAAGATTACTCCTATAGTAGGAAAGTGGCCAGGAACTAGATGCGGCACCTTGTAGCTTTATAGCTTTATAGCTTCGGGACGCGACTAAAGTTGCACAGCACGCGGCCGCTGTCCCCTGGGCCTTGCAGCGGGGTTTGTACGTGTTCACATGCAAGACTAAGCCAAGACAGCGAGCCGCGGTCCGTTTGCTCATCGTTGGCCGTGCGTTAGCCGAAATCGTTCCCTTCTAAACGGGGAAATCGGAGGGGAGTTTTGTGCCGCCCATCAGGTGGCCTGACCTGGAGTCACGAGTTCAAACTATCACCAGATTTCTGGGAAGTCCAGAGCTGAACCAAAGCTTCCCCGTTTGAGGCTAATTTTAGCCCCGCCAGCTGCTCCTCGTCCGGAGAAAACACCGTCGGCGGGGCTGCACGCGAGGCAGAGGGTCGCCTCGAGGCTCATAAACATCCAGTTTTGCTAGAAAAATCAACTGATGATAAATATCATCCTGATGGGGCGTTTTCTGCTCTTCAGGAAATGGGGCATCCGGATTTAAGCAGACCAGCGGGGTCGTGCTTCAGTCACGTGCCAYGGGGACCCACGGGGTAGGGGCCTCCGCGGCGTCCCAAATCGTTCGGGGCTCAGATGGCTTTGATTTGGCAGCCACCTTAGAGCCCAGGCCGTTTCGACAGAGACATCTGTAGTACAGCCAGGTTTCACAATCCTGGTGTTTCTCATTAATTTGATTTAGCCGTCCTACGTCTTGCCGGCTCCTGAAATTATCTGATTACGGGATTTCACTTCGCATTATTAAAAAAAAAGAAAAAAAAGTTTCAAATGTCATGATTATGAAAAAGGAAAAGTTTCAAATGTCATGATTATGGAAAAAAAAAACCCTTGAAATGTGACCTCATAATCTAATCTGAAAGATCAAAATGCAGAAGTTGTAGCAAAGAAAGCCTTTTCATTTAATCTTAAGATTTTCTTAAGGCCAAATCCCATGATTCAAAGGAGCTTGATTTATGATTTTTGGACACTTGGGATCGGTAATACTGTATGTGCCATGGTAGTAATTCCTGTCTTCAGTGGCCTCAAAAAAGAGAATAATAGCACCATCTACTGCCCGTCTTCAGAATTTGCTCGGAAAACAGAAAAAACCTCAATTCCATGAAACTAGTTTCAGTGGGTCACGGCTCTCATTTCCCACAGCCTTATCGATGAATTGTAAAATGGTCCGATATAGCGTTTATGGAGCAAGTGGAGTAAGCTTGGACTGCGAAGTAAAGAGCAGCAGCTTACTTATGCGGCACGGACGTTAATCATTAGAAATGCCACTCCTGAATAATACACGTTCTCCTGAACTGGTCGCATTAGAAAGGGTTTCAGTATAACAGTATTTTTCATATATTCCCCTCAAATCCTTTCATGTGTTTATTAAGCACAGCCTTAAAGCGCTCTCTGCATAATTCACCCTTCTGTGCAATTCGTACCGGGCAAGCATTTTCACAGTCAACAACAGCTAATGAAAGAGGTGGTACATCGGCCAGCAGCTTCAACACCGGTAAAACCCGAGTCTGTGCTCTGCCCTGGCTACCTTCCAGAAGTTGGTTTGAAAGTCAAGAATGTGACATGTTTTAATTATGCTTATAGGSCAGGATTTAAATGAAAGCCCCGTTATAAACAGCCGTCTCAGAGGAAAGGTCTACGCTCGCGTTTTTAGCCCCGAGTTGATTACCGGTTAACTCAAGGTAGTTAACACGTTTGTAATGTCTCGTCTGGACACTTCCCAGGTGTTTGTTCCAGGATGCAAACATTCGTGGTTTATACTGTAAGCAGGTACACCTACATTTTTCGGCCTGGACTGATTTCTGGTCGCAAACTATCTAAATAACCCGGTTGAAAGCGCTCAGCATCCAAACGAAAAGAGAGAACAAAAAAAAAAAAGGAATTTTTTCCCAGGTCTAGACCGAGCCATTTTACGGGCCACCCGATAGCTCTTGGCAGAGCCTTCGGAGAAGCGAGCGTCAGGCTGCTGACAACGTGCGGAGCAGGGTCCAGCAGGTGCGGGCGTTGCAAACCTGCGCTTCGGGGGAGCCGGAAAGCCCCCGCCAAGCTGAGCAGGCTCGAAGGCGCCGTGCGTGGGCTTGCGGCTCTGGAGCAGGAGCCAAAGTGCCGCTGATGGAGGCAAAAAGCTGGGGAAGCAGGCGGAAGCTTTTCAAAGACCTCTGCGGAGCAACAGTAGGACTCATGAGGAGGTGAAGCAGCACAACCAAAATGAAGTGCGTGGCACCACGCGCTGTGGTCCCCGTGTTGGTCTGCTCTTGCCCAACTCCTTGCATCATGAAGGAGGAGATGCTGCAGGGAAGGGCTCCAATACGCCTCTCCCTGCCACCTCACGTGAGCCGCGCGGGTCGGGCCGCCTATTTGTATACAATGCTTAAGTCCCTGGGCTTATCTGCTCTGAAGTTTCTATCTCGATAATTCATTGTCAGCAAGCTTGAAGTATTTGACGTGTTTGCAAGGGGCTAACCTGGACCCTGCCCAAATATTTGCTTCAGCGCACAAATCTGGTTTGCTCTAACCACAGCCTTGGCTTGATCCCTTCGTGCTGCGCCGACCATCCAGGGAGACGTCAAGCGGCTGCAAAGCCTGCTTCTGCTGCGGAGGAGGTTTGCTTCCCRCGTGTGGGGCGCTGCAATGGCAGAGGAGCCCCTGGCCACAAGAAGGGGGGGGAAAGAGGTTTCCTGGGGGTCGCCCAGAGCAAGGCTGCACCCCACGGTGCCCTAGCTGAGCCAGGACCCCGCGGCGTTACGGGCATCAGCCCCTCGAGCCGTCCCGCAGTGCCGTCCCCCGGGTGCCGGATCCTGCACTGAGTCCTGAAGAGGCGCCGTGTGCAAAAAACTCACCAGCAATCTTCCAAGCSTGCTCTTCGCTGCCATTTATCTTGTCTAGCGCTCCACTGCAGCCTGAATTTACATGACACGTACCTAATAGATTCACGTTGCTCTTCACTGACAGCATCCTGACACTGTTTTCCTTGAGAGCCCTGCCAAAAACTATCAAGCTTCTTACAAAAGAAGATCGTTTTATAGATCTGAAGAGGGATTTTTCCCCCACAACTCGCCCTCTAAATACTTTCATATAGGCTGTTTGATACTGCAGTCAGAGCCAGGCCCCAAACTGAGGAGTAGGGGGATCCACATTTTGGGTGAGTAGCACATTACACAGCTGGAGCACCCAAATTCAAGTCTGGATATGAAGCATTTTGTTCAGGCCCTCTGTCTATGCACAATATCTTCCCAAAGCATCTTGCATTATAGCCCTTTTTACAGCCGGGAAGACTCAAGGCAGGCGCACTCCCCTTTGCTGCATGCATTTCCAGGGGACACAGCTAAACGCTTTTTCCTCTGAGTGCACAACCCTTCCTTTCGGCTCCACTTTTCTGTGCCAGTTAAATGTTGCTTGGGACATTGGACTCTGCAAGGCTGAAGAGATGTCTATGAAGAAGAAATGCCACCGAAATAAATGATGCTCAAGATAAGATACTGATCTTAATACAGCTTAAGGGACTACACACGTGCATGCGGCTCACCTKTAGACCATAGCGTCGTACCACCAGAAGGATGCTGCTGTTCTCTCTGTAAAGCCATTCAGAATCGTGGCAATACGTATCTTCCCTATCTTTGGCTTTGTTTTGAAAAGGCTAAAGGAATACTTGCTTTTACTGGTGTGTTTGAGCATAACTCTTCTTCTAGCCCCAAGGCAAAATGAGAAGTAAATTACTCGTTTTATTCAAAATAGTGATAATGCTCACACCTTGGGACAAGCTGTTGGCTTCGTGGTTGATCTTTCCACCTTCACATGAGGCCTGAACGCCTTTATGGAGGACGTGTTGAAGATAAACACCAGGTATTGGGTCCATACAGGAGAAGAGGATGGAGTTATGTGGCTTGGKCTATAAGGGAACTCAGCCCATGGAATTAATGGTCTCTTTTGCTCTTCACAATCTGCAAATTTGCTCTGAAGCAGGGATTACGAAATAACCGAGGGTAAATCCCTTTAAAATTGCCAGTAAATGTCAGGAAATACGCTTTAAACACACAAAGGCATGGATTCATTGACGGTTGTTGCACAACAGATCGCAAACTGCTCGTGTGCCCTGTCACGGGCCACTTTATCTATCTCCTTTATGCAGCCCTGCCAGCGCCAAATGGTCAAATTCAAAATCCTTCCTCTCTTGCAAAATCGTGAGATTGTTTTGCACTGCTGAGATACCAAAATGAAAGAAAAAGTCCCCCCACAAATGATGCATTCAGAGTTCACTGTAATCTGTCCTCAGCTGCCCATTTTCTCCAACATTTTCCTACTTCTGGATCCACTTCTGGTAAAGCTTTCCTCACTCAAAGACCGTTGTGCTGTGTTATTTCTAGAAGCAGTTACTGTATAAATTACGCATCCTACCTGAAGGTGAGAGGTGGAAGGGACTAAAACAGAAAAAAAAAAAAAAAAAAGGAGCAAGTGAATGCAGTAGCTTTTGTTAAACTCACAGGAAAAATAATTCTATAAAAGGGTGCTCCTGGTTCTTAAAACAGCTTGGCAGCGGGCCACAGCAAGAGACCCTTTTGCCGATGTCAGGCGGGGGAAGCGAGGACGGCGTGACAGGCCGCCCTTAAAGGAACTCAGCCCCGAGAAAGCAAAGGCCCCTCTGCCCTGACCGTCCCTTTAATATCACCGATTTAAAAAGAAAGCAATAAACAGGACCTTGCTTCAAAAGTCCCGTGGTCCACAGAAATTAAACCCGGCTAGTCCACCAGCAGCCAAAAGACTATTATTATTGTGCCTTCTTGTGCAGATATGATCTAAAGAAAAACACACATCTAGGTCTAATAATAATAAATAATCAGGCTATTCATACAGTCCACTGCTTACACGATGGCAGCTTCCCCATAATTGTAGGTAAAAGAAACGGGCACACAAGCAGCAGGCTGTAGCAACTAAGTATTACCCAGTGCTGGGGTTGAGGCTATTTCTTATAGGTATATATATTTTTGGTAGGAAAACTATTTCAAACTCTAACAGAGCCTCGATAAAGCTCTCCTGAATCRCTGCCTGCAAATGTGTTCACACTGCTGGAAGGAAAAAATAAAAAATAAAAATGTTTGAGCACAAAGGTGTTTCAGAGGGAAAACAGGGTTTTTTTTTTGGGGGGGGGGGCGGTCCTGAGGCCTCTTAAGGGTCGTCCTTCGAATGCAGCTGCGGCTCGGAATCGCACGTTGCTTTTATCGGCTCGCCAAGCCCAAGGGCTGTGAGCACTCAGGGCTCCGGGAGGAGGGTTAAGCAAGACCAAACGCACACGAGCAAACGCAGCCACGCGGGCTGGCAATGCACCTCGACTCGTGCGCGGAGCCGTCGCCCTCCACCGAATTTCCCGGGATCCCSCCGGCACAGCGCCCGGAGCTAGGCTGCAGCCCCGAGCTGGCAGAGCCTTCTGCGCCGTGGCTGCGGGAGCCACCAAAATCACCCTCCTCRTCCTCTTTTTCGCCATTACCATCTCACCGCCGGGATTGCATTCAGGAGTTGCAGCTCTCCGGCTGGGATGCCATCTAGTGCTCAGCGCCGAGACTGGAGGAGCCTTCGCCGGGGCCAGGAGCTGCCTCGCTCCTGTCCCAGGGGCCACCACGGCCCTGCTGGCTTTGAGCTGCTGGATCACACCAGACTTTTTTTTTTTTTTTTCCCAAGACCTCGCTGGGATTTATACGTGCTTTTGGTTGACAGAGCCTCTTCTTGCCATTTCCTTCTCTTCATCTTTTTTGTCGCTATTACTCTTAATATTGTATAACTTAAGGGATAAGCAAACATAAGGCAGCGCAGACTCCAGAGGTGGGATTCCTTCAGAGAACAACATCTGCTGTGGTCGCCTGGAATCTGTTTCTAATCAGCGCAAAGAAACTGGCACTTCCAGGAAACAACTTAGCCGACTTATAAGAGCAGGCTACCCTAGGGTGGGAAGTGCCTATTTCTCATCATTTGACTGTAAAGAGAACCAAAACAACTTATACATATGTAGCCGCCTCTTTGGGAGGTGGCATGAATCCACCCTGCTGGTTCTGAGGGAAAATTTGGAGACATTTGCACGAGCAGCATGGTGAATTCAAACAGAAAACCTTTCTTTAGGGATCACCAGAGGGGGAGCAAAGGCAAAAAAAAAAAGGTGGAAAATGTCCTGGCACTTGAAAACTACACAAGAAATACAAACTGCCACCAGAAGGCAAGGAATAAAGAAGGMCTAAAAAAACTAGAATTTCAGGTGCTTTGCAACTTCTTGCAGCCAAGCCCCCTGCRTCGTTCTCTCCAGAAGCTCCTTCTGCCTGTAAATACTCTTTTCTCGCTATATGTCCTCAAATATACAGAACTCAGAGCATTAGCACAAACTGCAGTCTCAGATGCTATAGGCCCCGCGGCATTGCCAAAGAGCGGTCGCAGGACGGTTTTATTCTTGGGGAGATGAACTCCCCAGAGCCCCGTCCCCCAGTGGGGGATTTTCCCACGTGATCTCCCTCCTGGCCTGGTGTCTCCTTGGAGGGCGGCTCTGCGCCTCCTGATCATGTAGCCGCAAATGCGGGACTGCCGCTTGCGGGGACGAATGCAAACCAGCACTGCGCCCGTTCACTCGCAGCCTGGGCAAGAAGCGTCTCTAGAGTTGCCRAGGCTGGAAACCTCCTTCCTCCTCCTCCTCCTCCTCTCCGCCCCTGCCGCCAGCCCTGGGACCAGTACTCGGGCGTGCTCTCGGTGCTCTGCGGCCCCGAGGCTCAGCAGCTGAGAGCCAGCTCGGGTCTGTCTCACCAAGCCGAGGTCTCACCTCGGCATTGCAATGYAGACATATCCTTAGGGCACGTCTATTCGGCAGGCTCCAGCTCCTCGGCTCCGGCTYGGAGCTGGCAGGGTGCAAGTCAGGTCAGGTTGGGGAGCTGCAGAGCCGCATTTCGGTGCGAGGCAAGCCACAGCTGCCTGGGCACCRCGCCACGCTGAAACGGCTCCGCAGCAGGCACCCAGCTCAGGGCGAGAACGGTGGAGTCTGTGCAGACCTGCTCCGGTCCCGCTCCCATCGCCGCAGCTCCCGCCAGCAGCGAACGCTCCTTTCCCRGCCTCCACCGATGTCTCTGCCTGCAAAGGCAACGTTTGCTGCAGCGAGGCCAGCAGCAGCCTTGCAGCTCAATGCCCTCACGGGAACAGGTGGCTCCCACTGGAGCTGTGCTCACGTTTCAGAGGCGCCRGGACCGAGCCTGCTCTTGCAGAATCCAAAATAATTCACTTGCAGGCTTTCTGTTGTTTTATTAATTTCTGTTTTTCATCTGGAATTTCAAATGGTGCAATTTTGAGATCAAAGACCTTTCCTCGCGCTAATGGCTCCACATAACTCTCTGCCTGGCCTTCACACTGCATGGGAGACTCTGCCTCAAGGAAAGACCCAAGACTCTTGATCTCAACCAACATGAACTATTTCGTGGAGAAGATAAACTGGGCTAAATTTTGCTTTCAGTCATACCTATCCGAAGTTAATTGGCTTTAATGTGGGAAAAATGTACCTATTCAACTGATCTTATCCAGATCAGGCCCATCCCTGCTCTGCATATTTAAGAAATCCCATTGGATGGTGCTGTCCACGAAATAACTGCAATTGCCTCTGGCCCGAGGGGAGAGAGAATAGAGGGAGAGTGTGTTGCATGGACAAAAAACAGAGAAGGATGTGAGGCTCATGAAACCATGGCATGACCTTACACAGACCAACTTCTACCATAGTTCATGTTGTCACTCGTGTCCCAAAAGTGCAGCACCACGAATCCCGCCAGCCATGYGGTCTGGGTGCAAGGGACAGGGCTAACGGAGGAGACTGAGGCTTTGAGCCTGACCCAGTGTGGGAAGCGTTGTCCCATGATGTCCTCTGACTCAGGAGGGCTCACCCAGGGTCCATGCGGTCATCTCACCAGTTATAATCGAATGGGAACGTGGTCTCTGCAGGCACCTATGAGATCCCACCTGAGGGCACAGGAGACGAGCTCAAGATGTATTATATTACCTGGACTTACTCTCCAGACTTGGGCTCTCCTTAAACACAGCACCAAAGCAGCCTGCAGAACCCTTGCTTTTTGGCCTAATTTTACTTTTCAGCCCAGCTAATGGTGACAAAAAGCCCAGATGACCACTACGCTGCACCTACAACCTGGGCTGGCTAGGACCTCGCTCCCTTGGGTGCTGGCTGGGGCCACACAGGAGCCACAGGGGTGCAAGTGTCAAATAAGCTCGATGCTCTTTGCATCCGTTACTGGTTCATTTGATTTGTCTGGGAAAAACCCTCAGCTGCCGCTTGCTCTGCTGCAAATGCGACTGGATATCATCTCCCAGAGCTGGATTCCAGGYTTCCTGCCTTTATATACGACCCTACCTAGTGGTGCTGCAGTTTTAAAAACTATTCAGCTCATCTGTTTTGTCAGCGCCAGGCTGGATCTGTCTCTGATGTGTGACAGTTCATGAATCACCGTGAATCAGGAGCAAAACAGCTTCCTTCAAATCTGAAATGAGGTGAATCTTTTTCTCATAGACCTACTCCATCATTCCTCATATACAAAAGAAAGCTCACTCTTTTCCTTCTTTCATGTCATCTAGCAAGCAGAAGCACCTCGGAGAACCTATTTTCCTATTAGAAACCATAAGGACATTTGTTGTGCACACAGCCATTTGATTTATGTGTTGCTGATAAAACGCAGGCTCTGCTTTAACAAATCAATAGAGCAGTGCCCTTCAAAGCCCCCCTGAGCAAAGAACTTCTTCATGTTGGATGTTTCCTTATCTAGTCTTTCATACTTCAACATTCCTTCATTTAAAACACTGATAATTAAAAATGCAGAAGGGAATGATCACAAGATTAAAGACTATTAGCAAAATAATTAAAATAGTAACAGCATTACATTACAGGGAACAATGTGCATACACTTCCTATTAACTAACTGCATTGCAGTAGTGCTTAGGGTTGCCAAGCAGTGGTTCACAACTCGACTGTGTTAGGTACTATGCCAAAACAAGGCCTGTTCAAATATCTTACAAGCTCCCTACAGGATGGAGAAGACAACCTAGAAGATGTCTTAATTTCCAGTTTCCCTGAGACACATCCCTAAGCTTTATTTAGCTGTTAGTGAATTCAAAAGGTTAATAAAATACTGCCTGAAAAAAGAGAATTTCAGAGCTCTATTCTTTGAACTGCTCTGCGTTTTATAAGAGTGCATCAGATGATGATACATCAGTTAAAAATAACCGTGAGATATCAGGCAAACACAAGAACATGCCCTACRAGTTTGGATGTCTTAAATACTGGAATGCCTTCCGATCACACGTTACATGATGAGTCCCACTTTTGCCATTGGAAATGGTGCATGCACCAGTAGGGTGTTTTGCTTTGGTAGGGTTTTATTTTGGAAAGCTGTCTTAGCAGACACTGCTCTGTCTTCATGTCAGAGAAGACAGGACAATGATCTGTGTTTTGCAGTTGGAGGAGAATGTGATTTGAGGTTTCTTCTGGAAGTTAGTTCTTGTGGGGTCTTTCTTCCTATAGCAGACCCGTAGCAAACCTGCAATCACCAACCCTATTCTTGATAAAAATAGGAAAACGAGTACTGGACTCCAAACAGAGAACAAGCAGCAACAACTTGGGACTCCTTTCACCTAAGAGCACCTCACTAGGACTTAAGAAGCATGATAACTGCCATAAGAGTAAAAATTGCCTGCACTTTACCATGAGATCTAACAGCATCCCGCATCATGACCCTGTCTAGAGTGTTGGTTCCTACAGACCAAACAGAGAGAAGGAGTTTGAGGCACCAGCTGGATATCACACCTACTCTACAAGAACAGGGAAATGGGCAATATGTATGTGGTTCAGTATAAAAATCTGGCTATCTGGTGTTATTGCATTGCACGGTTAAGCATGAGATGGATCTGATTTTTATTTCTTCCTTCTCGGCAGAGCACTGCAAAATCAGCTTACTTAAACTACTGGAGGGGAATCACTTTGCAGTAGCTGTGAGGTGCCTTAAAAATTGCTAAAATAGCCATTAGCCAATAATACCCTAATCATATATACTGTTTTTCACCCATATTCTCAGATCACTTTACAATGGAGGAAAGCAGCAGTACCCATCGCTTGCAGGGAGAATTCAGGCACAGAGAGGGAAACAGAGGAAAACRGACGTGGAGCAAACATAGACATCAGCCTCAGAAATAGTGACCCAGAGATGCAAACTCTTTTCCCAAATAACCTAAAAATTGTCAAAAACGTATGGTTTACTATCCAATAAAGGCCCTAGCTCAACAACAAACATATGTTCTTTCCATACAAGAATAAGATGAGAAAAAGTGTGATTGCCCAACGGCCCAGAAGCTTTCTCCAAGACTCAGATTAATTTTTCCTTTTTCCCTTCAACCTTGTCCCCAACACAGCTTTGAGAGGCACATGTAGCCACATTTTCCACCCTCATCCTCCCCCAAAGAGGTTCAGCAACAACAGAGAAGACCGTCCCAGCTCTTCCTCACCTGAAGAGTTGATATGCACAGGAGTAGGAGGCCACTCAGCAGAAGAACATCCTTGCAAGTGAAAGGAGTCTGAAAAGCAGGAAGAGGAGCTGAAGGTTAGGATGATTTGTAACCATAACCAGGAAAAAGGGAATTATAATGGCATAGAGATCAAAGGAGGGAAATATGTTGGGAGGGGAAGAAGGTACAAAAGATAGCAGGATAAGGGCAAGGTGTGAGAAGAGTTGTGGGCTTTTCTTCAAAAAAAACAGACAGAAGAGGAAAAGGAAAGGGAAAGCAAGGGATTGGTGAAAAAGGGCCTAAGAAGGGAGAGGGAGGGGGGGAGTGTGGGCAGAGAGGGGCAATGGGATCAGAGAAGACACCCAAATGGAAGAAAGAGGCTGACTGGCACTCTAGAAAGAAGATAGAGAATAAAAAGTCATTGAAAGTATAGTCAAACGAAGGAAAAAGAGAACATGACCTGGAAGTTAGAGAACCAGGATGCAACAAAAAGTGAGGAATTTAACAAATAAAATAAAAAAGCCCTCAGTATTAGGATGCACGTATTTTCTTGAGCTAATCCCTCTACCCTCACTTGCCCTAATATAGGCATAAAACAGAGCCTGAGGGAGTGCATGTTAAGGGAAAGGCAAGGCCTATCATAAGGGCTGAGAAGGATCAGAAGCAGCACATTTTTCTCCATAGCCTCTCATATTTTATAGCTCCACCTCATCAAAGTACATGATCATACATGGTATAACCTTCAAGAGGTGAGTTTGTTGGTTGCCCTACATGGCATGCTGTCAATCGCTGGGTAAATCACTGCTCTTTTGATTTCTGCACTGCCTGTGTTTCAAATGAGACTCTCAGCCACGGCTGCTGCTCGATTTCAAAGCGGGTTAAATGGTTTCCCAGCTGATCTTTGGCCACAGTTCCTACCTACTCAGCTCAAAATGAGGGCCAAATCTGAACTGGGCTCTGAGCCTTCTGTTTCCAGTATTACTTGATAAGCTCCTTTTGTCTGGAACAATCTTCAGATTTATCTTCCGCTTGTCCCCCATCTCGCGATAGCAGCCGAACTGTAAGCGTCGTTGCTGAACRTATGTGACGCAGGAGGTCTTGAAGCCTGGTGGGCTTCTGCTGCCATGTGCCGACTTATGTGGCACAAAGCCATTAGTTGTTTCCTACTTGTTGGAAGCCGCGGCTCAGTCCCACGGATGGGCAGCCCCAGGGGACTGGTGAGACCTTATTTTGCTGCTGCTGAAGTTGTGCTGCTGGAGTCCCTGGGGTGCAGTTGGGCCCTCCGGCCGCAGAGCTCTGCGACTCAGTGCTGGGGGCCTGCTGGGAAAGTTCAAGAGATGTCACCTCCTGCCTCCTATCCCAGCTTTTTCCTCCAGACTCGGCAAACTTTGCAAAAACATTTTGGTTTCTGTTGAAGCGGATTGTAAAAAGCTAACACTCTCATCTCAGAACAGGTTTCCAAAGCCTTCTGCAGAGGATATTAGTGCTGCTCCGATGGCCGGGCCAGCCCGGAGGCTTGCCTTTGAGAAGGCACCCTCAGAGCGGAAGGGCTCCACAAGCTTAGCGGAGCAGAGTGGTTTAAAACAGTATGCCTGAGTCACGAAAATGATGAAAACAGATTAGGAGAGTTAATCTCTAGGGAACAGAGAAAAACTGATGGGAAGATTAGCTGGGAAGATCATTTTCATTTACACAGTGCACAAGAATGAGCCAAAAATGCTGCTGTAGGATGAAGTTCTGTATCACATGAGTTAGTTAGGATTATTAAAATAAACTATTGCTTGAATTCATCAATAAGCTCTTGATACAACACACTGAAGCCAATGGGAAAAAGCTATTGCTTTCAGCACACATTGGAACAAACCGTAAAATTACACGACTGCACAAACTTGCAATAAGGCATAAGTAAAATGATATCCCTGCTTATATAATAGTCATATCAAGCAGATCGTAAAATTACACTGATGCACTAACATGCAATAGAGCCTAAGCAAAAATTATATCCCTAGTCGTATAGGAATATTGCTGCATACTTCTAGTGGTCACAATTAGGGTGTTACGAGGCAGTTACTTAGGCACACAAAATATAGCCAAAAGACAGTTATTACTCATGAAAGAGATTTCGGTTTGTTTTAAACAAGGATGCTCAAATTTAGGTTTGCTGCGACAGTACGCTGCTGAGTTATTAAAGAAAGCATTGTCTGGAGGTTAACTCAGAAGCCTGGGAATCGGGGAAAACACCCTTCATTTTGTGTGAGTTGTGGTTCATCTTCTGATCAGCAAAATACGAGCAGCGTCCCTTCGATGAGACCTAATTCACTCAGATTTTTACACAGCATTAAGACGCGCAGGCTGGAGGGGAATAAGGCTTAACAGTACTGTGAGTTTGAGAGTTTCCAGGCCCTCAACACGCTTTAAGGACTTTGACACAAAATCAGGTTGCTGCACTATAAAATGTCCCCGGGCTTCGGCTGATCTGCAGTCGCTGCCCATGTGCAACGTCCTAGGCTTTAATGAAAGCGAGGTAATTCAAGGCAGCCTGCTGCCCATCTGCGTCAGGGCAAGACKGGGCACATAAAGTTGCTGGGGAGCAGCTCATCGATGGGAACTCGTCTGACAATGGCAACTTGTTCCCGTATCAAAGCCGTCAGCAATTACTTCTCGTGAAACTCGCAGATAATTAAGTCCTCTCTCCAAATGAGCGTAGTGATTCATTCAGCTTTCCCATTCCTGCCTTGTTAAAATTGGTGACCTACACGAACGCTGCTGTTTCAGCTGCAGCCAGGCCTCCGCATCACAGACAAAAAATGTCAGCGCCGTGTAATTATCTCTGACTATCGGTTTTGTGGCAGCCTTGGCAGCRCCGTGGCAGACGGCAAACTTTTCATCCGAGAAGAAAGTCCCACTGGGAAAGGACTGAGGTGCATGAGTGAAGCAGCGGGGGCGATTCCAAGTTTTTCCAACCAGCCAGCAATAACCAGGGCTTGGGAGAGTAGAGCCTCAAAGGTACAGAGGGCCCTTCTGATATTTTGGCATCCTTAGGAGGCTTTGATAGATAGATAGACAGACAGATAGATAGATATACATTTATTTATATATATATATATATACTAATTGGTTGGGATTCAAACTAGTGAAACGGAAAAGAAAAATCTCTACTGCTGTTGCAAGTAAATCTAGGCACCCTGTTGCCATGTCATGACAATTTATGAGGAGAGATTTGCTCTCAGTTCTACCTCTCCTTGCTGTGCATAGGTCTATGAGAGATCTTTTAATGAATGTCTGCAAGTTATATCCACTCCTTCTTAATGACACCACAACCTATATACAACTAGATTTTTTTTCCCCCTAGGCACATTTTCGTTATTCACCTTCAAAACCTTAGTGGGTGAGATTTTGCATTTGTGCAGGGTTTTTCCTTTCACCGCTGCCTGCCTGCATCCCTTGAACRCAGCAGCAGAAATGGCCGGGAAGGTGCTGACGTGCTTGCGACCGTGCGCGCGAGCCCTTCCGCCAGCAACGCTCTCCCGCTTTCGCTGCCCGCTCTGGATGACCCCGAAGGAGGCGCGAGCCCGGCTCGGCGGGGAAGCGCCCACAAGCCAGGTAACGCAGCGCCCCTCTTTAAAGCGCTGGCCTGACTCTCGGAAACTCGGCAACCCAACTGCGGCTGCGTGCCGTCGGAAGAACACCGCGGCGCGCCCCTTCTTTCGCCCCGCACCGCGCGAAGGAGCGCCGGCGCCCGCGGGGCCACCTCCCTGCCCTGCGCCCGCCCGGGGACCAGCCGTGCGGACCCCCGCCGCCGCGCGAGCTGCGAACGCCCCGCTCAACCCTCTTCCCAACGTTGCCATGGTTTCCTGCTCCTCTTACCCACGCTCATTCCCCGATGATGGAACGTAAAACGCTTTCTTCAAAGCTATAAAAGATTCCTAGGCGTGGACTGCAATGCGAATCGTATCTTTTCCCTGGTACTTAATTTATTGAAAATACCTAATCTGCACTGTGCCAGTTTCTCAAAAGCGCACACTGATGGTTTCTTAAGAAAAGGTAGGTTTATGTAAAGATGTCAGCAATAGGATTCACGGCAACAGTCACTAAGGAAACATCAAATCTAGGGACATAATCTCACYGAGTTCCCGATGACTGTGGTGCGGGAGATTATTTAAGGCATACATCTTTCAGAGTTTTTTTCAATTTAATAATRTTTGAAAGAAGCCACCCAAACCTCTCAGACCAAGATTTCTGATGCAAGAACTCCTTACCGCAGACCAAAAATAGCAGAATTATGAGTACTAAAAGTGTCTAGCGAGGCTTTTATTTTAATTCATATTTGAGCAAGGTTTCTAGCAGCTGGAGAAAGTAAGAGCCGTATTCATAAAACCCTTGGCTATCTGCCACACAAACGCTGCTTTTATTGAGCAGGCAGAAAACGCGGAATGTGTCTATTCCGCAACAGGAATGTGTTTTGCCAATCATAAATCCCCCCCTCCCCACTCTCCCCCAGCTGACTGAAGAAAACCTTTTTCACTTCGCCACTGAGGTGAGAGAGGGCAAGAACGATTCCCAGCCCCTAAAAGAGCATTTCTTCTGCAACAGCACGCTTATTAAAAACACACACGCCAGCAGCGCGGTGTACCAGCGCGGCCGAGGAGCGCTCGGACCCGCTGCAGACAGCGGCGGGGACAAATCTCTCGGAGATGCAGAAAAGCCCGCAGGCTAGCAGCGCGCCGCTGATGCAGCGCTTTGCAATAAATACATCAACTCCCAGGACACGCCTGAGCGTTTACAATTTAAGATGCCCACTCAGACCCAGGCTGGGCGAAAGAATGAGTTGCGTAGGCGGGGAACTGAAACGCTGACAGATTGAGGGCTAAATCCGAAAGGGATCTAGATTTACGTTAAAAGAGCTGATTGAAGATAATGCCTAAACACAACTGCAGACTGGGATTAGCGCTCCTGTTTGCCCCAAGCTCAGCATCACCCGGGACCACGGGTACCACAYGCAGGGTGCAAGGATGCTCTGGAGGACCCACCCTGCAGGGGAGCTGGGCAGGGGAATCACTCTGGCTTAGTCACTTAGCAGCTCAGCGCTGCTGAAAATGGAGCAGTTTGGGTTAAAAACAGAGGTCTGACTTTTGGCAGATTCCCAGCTGCGGAGCTTAAATTAAAAAAAAAAAAAAAAAAAAAAGCACCTAAACCTCAGGGGTTGGCAGCAGCGGAGGGGGAGGTTTGGCTCGTGATTTTTAGACTGCAGCAACTGACTTCTTCTCTCCTGCTTTAGGCACTGCAGTCCTTACCTGCACCTAGTGCTTAACAGCTTGCTCAGCAGCCCTCAGATGGTCTGTGCCAGAACCGGTGAAGTGAATCCAAATCCTGAGGTCCTGGGCAGCACATCACCCAGAGACCCGCAGCGCTGGAGCCAACCTTGCACCCATCCCTCAGCCCCCAGGCAGGAACATCTGGACTCCACACTCCCATCCAAATAATAGATCTGATGCTTCACCAAGCCTAATTTTAAGAATTCCTTCATATCGTACCATCTGTGTGTGGTTTAATTTTAGCCTCATCAATTCTTGTCCTAGCCATCCCTGGGCGTGGAGAACATTTTGTTCCACGCTCTTTGCGGCAATCCCCGGTATAAACCAACGAGACGGACGGGGCAAGGAAATAGCGACTATTTCTGTAAGGTCCAGGATATTTAAACAGCATTGTACAGCAAGATTGGAAAAGTCTGGATCTAGTGTATGGACAAATCCTAACCCCTTCCTCAGCTGGTCCCTGGTGCRTGTGCTTACGGGTGCAAGCCAAAGGGTGCAAAGCAGCACTGAGGATGCTTCTTCACCAGCAAGCCCTTTCCCAGCTGATCTCCCCAGGCAAAGCCAAGAGAAGGGCTGCCAGTGCTCACGGGTTATGCCCTAAAAGAAAACACGCTCGGCAAGCCACCGAAAACTGCTCTAAGCAGCTCACACGGTCAC
Organism: Apteryx rowi; assembly: GCF_003343035.1. NCBI lineage: Eukaryota > Metazoa > Chordata > Aves > Apterygiformes > Apterygidae > Apteryx > Apteryx rowi. Next base: position 1,134,635 of record NW_020449241.1, on the reverse strand, counting down.
TGCTTTCCCCTCCGCACTGTTAGCACTTATCTTTTGGGATTCGCTGCCAAGTGCCAGGCTACGAAGCAGCTATAGGAACTGCCTTGCCCACAACGTGTAAAGAAATGGAGGATCAGGCAGTATGGAAACAAGAAACTTTCCATGCAGCTCACCTCAAATCCATATAGTGCTTCAGATTCCTGGGTATAGCCTAAAAGAGTGATTCCATGATTGCGGAAAAGGGACTAGGACACATATCTACCTAAAAATTACCAAGAAAAACCCAAATAAACCATCACCGTAATCACAGAGAGTATCAAAAATAATAGAAATTCATTACTGTTGACTTTTAATGGGCTGAGGTGCCTAGTTACTCCTTTGCACCCTTAAAAATCTAATTCAGAAGTCTCATTCCCCCGTAGGAGTAAATCACTGAGAAAATATGTCTTTCTCTAATTGCTTGTAGAGCGTGTATGCATATAGTGCTTGCATATGCAAGCAGTCTCTTTCCAGCAATCTCCTCATTAACTGAATGTTTATCACATCGCATATGCCTTGAGTGTTTTATTTTCAATGTAAAAAATATAACACTCATTATTTCGCCTTCCCCACCCCGGCTGAGGGAGAGTTTTCTGTACACATTCCCACCAGAGCAACATATATTGCCATACAGTCCAAATTTTCACTTAATGCTGGAAAGAGAACATAATGGACTCTGGACCCATAYGCACCACATTTTTGGAATAATGCTTCCACGTTGCGTGTTGCTATATTCCATCACGACTAGCTAATCACAAGATTGTTTTTGAATAACTAACCCCCGGAAAAGTTAATTTCCAAAGCTATAGCACAGCAGTTCAACATCTGCTCTTGGCCAGTACGTGGGGTTTGATAAATAACATCAGTTACATGATATAAATGGAAATTGCTTGGTTACAAATCTAATGTGCATAAGCCTCTGATGCATGCAGCTTCTAAAACATTCGGAAAACCTTTCACATGCCACAGTGCACCCAGTCCACCCAGTGCACACAGTGCAGTGAGCAGCAGTGCTGTATTATCTCATTAACTATCTCCTCCAAACAGACTGGGAAATTGAATCCTACTGAAAATCCACAGGTTTAGGGCACTTACAAAGGTTGGACTGCTTGCCCCAGAACCTAATCAAATGCACAAACAGATGCATGACGTTCCTGCTCCTTTTTTTTGGTTACAACTGCTCCTACGCTGAACTGGGAAATAGAGTCTGAACCAGGAATGCCAGCATCCTAGCCCACTGCTAAATGAGCTCAGCGGTTCAAGGTACCAAACCAAAACGCTTTGAAAAGTGGGGTATCTGCTCCAGGTGCTCGGGTAGGAGACCTTCTGCTGGGTTCGCACCGGGGACGGGAGCCAGCACCGCCGCAAGCAGCCCCCAGCTCCATCTGGGTGCAGTCCCAAGCCCTGGGCATCCTGCTCCTTAGCCCCSCGTCACCCAGAAAGCCCCTTGCCCGTGGCGTTTGCTGCCCAAGAACGGGATCAGCAAAACCCAGGCGCGTGCCAGAACGGCGCGAGCCTCCGCCAGAGCTGCTGGAGGCCCACGGTCTCCATCCGCGAAAGGCAGAGAGCGCCTGCGAGCGCCCCGCGTCCTACAGGCGCGGTCTGATCGCTCCCCAAGGCGGCAGAGCTCCCCTCTCGCGCCCGCTGCGCCGGGACTTGCCCAGAAGCTCAGCTCCGGCAGGACCGAGTGATCACACCTGCACTCAGCCTCACGAAACAGGGGCAGAGAGCAAGCCCTGCGAAAGGCCAAGAGATTGCAGAGATTGCAGACGAGACACGGTCTTTAACGGGGATGCTCCTAGGAGGCACAGTTACATTAGCATTTAATTAGCAGCACCCAGCTTTCATTTGATTTCTACTTTAAACAAGCTGCAACGCTACCAGGCGTGGACAGATCATTCACCGAGATGAACGTAAGCAAAGGCAAGAGATTTCTATCCTGCTTCACAGGCAAATGCCATTTCATTTGATCTATACCAAAAATAAAAATGCCGCTTCGCCAGACACCGGAGTCTGCATCTCCTAGCAACACTTCTCCCACCTCACACGTTTTCCTCAAGACCCTTCATCTCGTGCCTGCTGCCGTGCTGCTAGCAGCACACCTCCCTTCCCGCCGGGTACGCAATGTATCTATATGCGTATGCATACGGACGCACACACAAATACAGCCGAACACCCACAAAATACACCCCRTAAATTAAAAATTGATTGCGCGATATTAATTCAACATTTCTATTAAACAACTCCTGTGCGTATAATGGATGACTGAGTAACAAGGTAAAGAAGTAGCTGGCGTGTACCAAGAAAACTCTTCTCTTCTGGGCTCTGAGCAGCTCGTATCAGCCTGGTTAATCAGGCCATACTGATGGGTACTCCAAGCCATGTCGCACCCACAAACGACACTGCAGATGTGAGGATGGAGCTGTATTAGCTGCACGCAGCGTATTGCTGCATTAGCTGGCACGCAGGGTTTGGGTTGCAGACACGCTCACGACGCACCAGTCCGCGGGGCAATTTAGTTACCGGCTTTTAGGGAAAGAGCAAGAGGCAGCGTAGCGCATCCCCATACAGCAGCTCCGTTTCAGCGCAATAGGAGGTCAAGAAATACCGTGTGAGATCCCACCTATTTGCGGTGGTGCTCCGCTCGGGCAAAGCCAGGGCTTGCCAGGGCTGGAAGCAAACAGATCAAAGAAGCCCCGCGGACGCCTGTGTGCAAAGACAGGAGAGAGCTGCTGGAGGCTTTTGCGAGGTGCAGACTTGCACAGACTGACACTTACCCAAGTGCCTCGAGAAGACAGCATTTCCATAGGCTCTGCGGGAGATAGCAAACTTTAGATAAGGAGATATTAATGTTATTTGTAAGTACTGTTTCTCTTATGCTTTGCAGTATGTCTATCATTCTCATTAAACAGATGTGGTTTCATTGCAGTGCATATGGGTTTGTATTATAGCAGCCTTCTTGTTTCTACTCTGCCAYTGYTATTTGTATTAGTGGATCTGCTGAATTAAATTGTCATTTGATTCTTTACGGTGGCATAGCTGCATAGCCTAGTCATTATTTTATCAGGTATCTTTTGTTTATACAGCTTCCCAGCCTAACTTCCCAAATACCCCTTTACCATTTCACAGTGTGGATTGCCTTTGTGCCTGCCTTCTGCTGCTTCTTGTGACTGAATGAGGAAGTTTAATATTGGAGAAATCAGAATTAACACTATTAAAACGTGACAAGAGTGCTCTTCAAATAGGTTTAAAAGACTAGTGTTCAAACGTGCTGCTTAGTTAGGATGAGCATGCAAGTTTTTCAACACTATCTGTTTGCGTCCAGACAAAGTTTATACCCTACTTCGAAAATGATGGAGAACATCCTGATTTGCTTAATAAACTTCCTGGACTTTCAGCTGAAAGCTGAAATCAGCTTCAAGCAGATGATTGCTTGAAGGAGAAACATTACCCTACCTGACCGCAGGCTGTCCCAGGGCTCAATGGTAAAGAATGGATAACGCTGCTATTAGAAGAGCCGTTAGCTCACGGGAACATTCGGTAGGCCCTCCCCGGGCAACACGCAGCGTGTGTCTACGGCAACGTTTAAGTGCAAGGTTGGAGCGAGTTTCCCAGTCGTCCTCACTTACTGCACTTGGGTCCCCAATGCGGCACGGGCTTGGAGCACCCGAGCCGGAGTCCTTCCCCGGGAGCCTGAGTGAGCAAACACGGGGCATCACCAAGGGACAACCCGGCGCCAGGGCCCGGCGAGAGCTACTCCAAGTAGAGCCCCCGACCAGCCCCTCGCACCGACCACTTCCCTTGCAGACCTGCTCCTGTCGGAGCTCCTGGGAAGAGGATAACCGGAAGGGGTTTCCCCRCCAAGATGAGGAGAAGGAGGACTCCAGGAAGGACCTGGGGGTGGTCAAGGGTGATTTCAGGGTGGGGAAGAATGCAAAGATATGACTACATGAGAAACAGCTGGCACGAAGGGAACGTGATGGTGGACCAGAAGAAAAGCAAAGAGGAGAATAGCGAAGGTGGCGACCCGAAAGCCAGCTTTGGTGTCCCTGCAGGGGGGCTGCGAAGAGGGAAGTGCTGTGAGCAGGTAGACATGGTTTCAGCTGGCTGCACCAGCTATCGATGTATCTTTTCCCTTGAACCTGCTTTGCTCCTTTATATTAATACAGGTATTGACCAACAAGAAAGCTCCTGTGACCGCTTTGCCAAGCGAGTACCGCTCATCCACCATGATACCCCAACGCAATGCCCAGCAGCCACCCGCGGTGTGCGATGCTACCACCATCTCACACGCGGCCGGTCCCAGCCACGTGCACGTGAACATGCTCACACGTGTCTGAGCTCCACTCCTCACAGACAGGGTGAAGGGCAGCAAGGAGGCATCCACAAGTCCATCGTCCTGCCTCAGTGTGGCAGGATCCTGGGACCTGTCACCACCAGGGCCCCACTGCCATCCGACTGCTCCAACGCTGCATTTTGCCAGCCTGCCCAGTCCTGCCACCATCCCCGTTACTGCGCTGTGACCAGCCCCCTCCACCCTCCCACCTTGTCTCCCACCAGAACTACAGCCAGGCCTCGCAGAGCGGGTGCCACACCATGCCCCCGCCCCATGACACCCCTCCTGGGGGGACACACTCTCTGGTCCTAGGGCCCCCTCCCTGCCCCTGAGCAGGTGCACCCCAAGGAGGGTGTCACCCTCAGGGGGTGTGTCAGCCCAAAGCAGGTGCACCCCAAGGAGGGTGTCACNAGCAGGTGCACCCCAAGGAGGGTGTCACCCTCAGGGGGTGTGTCAGCCCAAAGCAGGTGCACCCCAAGGAGGGTGTCACACTCAGAGGGGTGTCACTCCAAGGAGGGATCACCCAAAAGCAGTTGCACCTCAAGGAGAGTGTCACTCTCGTGGGGGCATCACTCCAAGGAGGGTGTCACTCCCAGGAGGGTGCCACTCTCAGGGGGGTGTTAATCCAAGGAGAGTGTCATCCTCAGGGGGTTGTCACTCCGAGGAAGGTGTCACTCCCCGGCAGGGAACCCCCCCCCCCAGCAGGTGTCACCCCCAGTAGATGTCACTCCCAGGAGGGTGCCACCTTCAGAAGGATGTCACCCCCGGGCAGGTGCACCCCAAGCTGGCTGCCACCCCGAGCCAGGAGGGATCCATAAGGAGGGCTCACCCCAAGCAGGATGCATCCTAAGGAGGGCACAGCCCGAGGAGAGCACCACGCTCAGGTGGGTGTCACTCCCAGGAGGGCATCACGCTCACAGGGATGTCCCCCGCGGGCAGGTGCACCCCAAGCTGGCTGCCGCCCCGAGTCGGGAGGGATCCGTAAGGAGGGTTCACCTCCAAGCAGGGCGCACCGCAAGGAGGGACCACCCCGAGGAGAGCATCACCCCCAGGGCAGGTGGCACCCGGGGCAGGCGTCACCTCCCCGGCAGCGG